>NW_007728243.1:197012-209424 GCF_000696425.1 Galeopterus variegatus
CTCTCTCTCTCTCTCTCTCTCTCTCTCTCTCTCTCTCTCTCTCTCTCTCTCTCTCTCTCTCTCCCTCCCTCCCTCCCTCCCTCCCACTCAGAAGTGATTACATGCAGTATATCTCTCTCTGTGATTGGCCTTTTTTCATATTTTGTTTTATTTTTATTTTTTGAAACGTGATTGATCGTATGTATCTGTGGGGTACAGTGTTGAGTATCCAATGCCTATGCCTATGCCTTCCTTCCTTCCTTCCTTCCTTCCTTCCTTCCTTCCTTCCTTCCTTCCTTCCTTCCTTCCTTCCTTCCTTCCTCCCTCCCTCTCTCCCTCCCTCCCTCCCTCCCTCCCTTCAACTCCCACTTATGAGTGAGGATATGGAATATTTCTCTTTCTGTGCCTGGCTTATTTCACTTAATATAATTTTCTCTAAGTTCATTCATGTTGCTGCAAATAGCAGAAATTCATTCTTTTTCATGTCAGAGTAGTATTCCGTAGTGTGTATATACCACATTTTCCTTATCCAGTCATCTGTTGATCAACATTTAGGTTGGTTCCAACTCTTGACTGTTGTAAACACAGCTGTGATAAATATGGGAGAGCAGGAATTCCTTCAACATAATGATTTCCATTCCTTTGGGTATATACACAGCAGTGAGATTGCTGGATCATATGGTAGATCTATCTATAGTTGTTTGAGGAAGTTCCATACTGTTTTCCATAATGGTTGCACTCATTTACAGTCCCACCAACAGTGTTCCTGTATATATGTAATGTCTATTTTCAACTCTGTTTTTAAGATGTTTTCTTTGTAATTGGTTTTATGTAACTTCATTTTATGCCTTAATGGGTTTTGTGTGTGTGTGTTTATCTTACTGAATTTTTTTGAGTTTCTTGGATCTGAAGATTTATCATTATTAACAAATAATTTTCAAGTAATTACCTGTCAATACTCCCCTCCCCTATTTTCTGGAATTCCAATTACACCCTTTTTAGACTGCTTGATATTGCCCCACATCACTTTTTCTCTGTGTTTCAGTATAGATAAGTTTTATAACTATGTTATCATACTCACCAATTTTTTTTGTTTGTTTTTTGTAGTACCTCATTTGCTTATAATCCATTAAGTGACTTTTTAAAATTTTAGATATTATAATTTTCATCTCTCAAAGTTCCCTTTGATTTTTTTATTTTTATTTTTGTTCTTATGAAGCTCATGTCTTCGATTAAATTCTTGAGCATATTTAAAATAGTTTTTTTTCCTACTTAGATATAGGTCACATTTTACTGTATTTTTCACATTTTGATAGGATATGGAACATGGTAATTTTACATTGTTAGGCATTAGATTTTATTGTTTTATTTATTTAATTTTATTTATTTATTGTTTTATTTACTGTTAGATTTTATTGTTTTATTTTAAAGTATGGCAGACCCTGATCCACAGGTAATTATCTTTGGATCAGTTTGATTCATTAGAGAGTTTTTTGGTTTTTTTTTTTTTTTTTTTTTTTAAGCTTTGTTAGGAGAGATCTAGAGTAACTTCTTCCAGAGCAACTTCAGTCTTGCCACTGAGACATGATCCCCTGGAATCTCAATGGAATCGATTCCCTGTTTTACTCTTGTTAGAGCAGATGTGAATGTCTGATCCCCTCTGTGATCAGCTTATAGATATCTCTAGAATTCAGCTTATAGATCTCTGGTCATTTTTGTCTATCCTCATGAAGATTCACCCAACACATGCAAAAAAAAAAAAAAATCAAGGAGAACCGTAAGCAGATTTCTGAAATTCTGATTTTGGATAGCTCCCTTCTCTCTGGTACTCTGCTTTATATATTCCAGCTGTCTCAACCTCATTGAACCCCTCTCCCAATTACCTCAACTCAGAAAGGCCACTGTACTTGCTTTTTGGGTTTCCCCTCCAAGCAGCAAAGTCCACAAAGCACTTCAAGAAAGAAAGCTAGAGTGACTGCAGGATGCACCCTATGATCTCTTTTCTCAAAGACCATATTCCTGTGAGTCCTACTCTTTTCCATTTTCTAAATGTAGCTGTTTCATACATTTTGTGCTACTTTTTTCTTGTTTATATCAGGAGGGGAAGTTTGGCCTCAGCTACTGCATTGTGACTACAAGATAAAGTTCTACTAGCTTTTTTATATTATTCCACCAAAGCTAAATTTAGCTCCAACAGAAATTTTTTCAGGACCAGTGTTATCAGGAGGCTGCTCAGAACATAAGGAGCACTACTGATCCACAGGTAACCTCAATGATCTTATCTGCCTAAAGAGCATATATAAGAAAACTACAACTGCTCATCAAATTATTTATTTCCACCACAAAAATGAGTGAAGTGATATGGCACCTTATCTCATGTAAAATACTTGTCAAAATAGTTTATGGCTTCTCAATCTGTGGTTTCTTTGAGAAAGGTAAATAAAAACGATCTATGTTGTCTAAAATCCAACAGATTACCTTTTTACACACCCTTATCTCATGTAAAATACTTGTCAAAATAGTTTATGGCTTCTCAATCTGTTGTTTCTTCGAGAAAGGTAAATAAAAACGATCTATGTTGTCTAAAATCCAACAGATTACCTTTTTACACACACACACAGAAAAATCATAAAAGTTCCTCAGCAATAAAAATATAAAGTATCTGCTTAAATATTCATTATCAATATCAGTATGCATAAAGGTATAGATTATTGCAGTTAGTAAGCATGGTATAATTGTTAACTATTGTTCTTATTATCATGAAAGATAAAAATACTAAAACCCATCCAATGAGAGTCCATGATTTTGTGCACAGATAATTTATGGCAAAACCAAAGTTCATCAGTCGCTTAGCTTGGCTGGTCATCCTATGCTGTTCTATTGTAATGTGCAACATTGTGCTTCGTGTGTATAAAAGTCTGCTTAAAGCAGAGGATGTCTACCCAGGAGTAGTAGTCTTTGTTCAACTAATTGACCCTTGGACTTATTTTCAAGTCAATTTCATGCTTAAAATAGTAATGAATTCTAGTGAAATAACCCAGTAAGAGATGTCAGTCTTTGGCATCAGAAAACTCCTGTGTCAAATCCTATCTCCACCACTTCTTTCACAATGTTACACAGAAAGATTTTTTCTGAGCTTTGGTTTTCTTCCTTTGTTACGTGTAACTAATAATAGTGCCTAACTCATACAGTTGTGTGTAATATTAATAAGTTATCAAGCACAGTAGGTGTCCAATAGATATTTGTTAAATAAAAGATCTTACTAATAGCCAATATTCACTGAATTGCTAATGTGGATTGATATTTACACTATCACTTTGAATTAAGAATATTTTAAATGTAGTTTTACAAAGTTGATTTTTCAAAAGGTAGCATTTTAAACTCAAAATAGGAGGAAAGTGTAAAGAAATCAGGCCAGTGTTCCACCAGTTGGTCCATAGGTTAGCATCACTTTGGTGTAATTCAGCATTCTGGAACAGAGATACAATCTTGTGCATACTTTGGAATTGACCTGTTTCATAGAGGCATCAGGACAATAATATTTAGGTGTTGCTATTTTGAATGATGAAATGTACTAGAACCTGACAAGTTGTGTCCTAAATCAAAGTACAACCTCCAAAAGACATTGTTTGGAAGGGCACTGGTCACTATTATTTTCCTGCCTCCTCTGCATCCCTGAATTATTTCCTCAGTACCATGCTGATTAGTCTCTCTCTGATAGAAACTTTTTCTCTCTCTCTCTTTTTAGATATTTTAATAAAGGCCTCAGTCCAGCCTTATTGATCTAAAGTCACTTTTCAGGTGCCTACACTAGTTGTTGCATGTTCAAAGAGAAATGACCATAACACACTCTATTTCATTGTCTGACAGAATCATACAAGATTTAATACTTCCTACGACAGAGCTATTCTTGTACAATTCGAAGTGATTCATTTGATTCAGAAAGGTGAGGCCAATATAACTTCTGATCACAATTGGGAAAGATGTGAGGAATCCTGATAATGACTTATTTTAAGGAGAAAATAATATTATATTGGTTGTAACAAGTTTGGAGATGAAACCATGACATTTTACACATGTTGATATATTTACAACTTATGAAGATTGAATTCTATTCTGACATTCAGCACCCAGGCTGTCATCCACTCACCACTGAACTGCAACATGAGAGAGACTGAGAGTCAAGGAGGAACTCAAGTTCAAATGCAGTGGGCCATGCTTGGTGGTTACACAGATTCTCTCTCCCTTAGGCACTAGTCAACGTTGCTTGTGAAGCAAAAACAACTAGACAATGTATTTATTATTCAGGCTTATCTACAGATTAAATTCTCAAATTGTTTGTGATCAAAATGCCATTATGCATGCCTTTCATCAGAGTCATTATCAAACAATATAAAAAGTTTCTCTTTTCTTCACAGGCTTAATTGGTTGACTTGAATAAATTATTTAAACTATTTCAAAGACTCTTAATTCACAAGATAATGATACTTTACAATTACCTTTACCTTTGACAGTGAAAATTGTTTTGCTCATAGGCAGTCACTAAAGCACTAAGTATCACATCTTGCTTTGCATTTCATCATCCTCATGTACAAACTTTAAAACACTTTTTAAAAAATCAATAACTTATCAGTGCTAACACAGTGGATGTGAAGTGTACTTACCATAAAAATAACTATTTGAGGTAATGCATATGTTAATTAGCTAGATTTCATCGTTCCACAATGTATATGTGCTTTAAAACATCATATTGTACAAGGTAAATACATACAATTTTTTCTCTCAATAAATAAGCAATCTAATTAATTAATTAATTAATTTTCTGTTTTAGCTCAACATCATAACTCTGATCCTAACATAGTGCCTGGTACATAGAATTCACTCTTTAAATATTTGCTAAGGAACGAGTAAATAAATGTTGAAAAATTGTAACATTTACTGCCTCCACCATCTCTTTTTCTCCCCTGAAATTCCTTCTTACCTTCTACAATACTGTTAATAATTAAGGAGAGGTGAGGAGGAGTTGGAGCAGAAAAAGAAAAAACAGCAACTATCATACCACTTTCAATGATTGTAATTTAGGAAACAATACTGTTTTTTATTTTTTAAGGTGGGGGTTATTACATGGGTTAATCCTAGCATTGGTACATGAACTATATCGCCAAAACTGAGTAAATTTAGATAGATATATCAATATATTATACCAGATATCAATGATGACTTGAAGCAAAAGAGGTCTAATCAGTAAGGAGGATGGGGCAATGATGCCTTTATATCAACAGAATTCAACTTGAAGAAACACTCACGTGCACACACACCCACACACAGACACACGGAGTCAGTATGTGTTAGTTTAAGGTTATTTCATGAATTTGAATGTATTTGTCTGATGACACGTTTAGACGAAAATGGATTTGCTCATTTTACTTGAAACCATACAAAAATCCATTGAAAATTCAGAAAAAAGTAGAAACAAAGTGAACACATTTTTTCAGTCAGGGAAGAAAGAAAGTATAGTGGTGTCATACAAATAACTTTGGCTCCCTGACTCAAACAACCTGTGTTCAAATCCTGTCTTTGTCATTTACTGACATTGCACAGCCTACCTTAAAGGATTGTTCTGAAAATTGCAGTTAGTATATAACAATAACAAACTCAGTTTTTTGGGTTTTTCTTTCCATATTGTACAGACCCTATCGTTGGAGACTTTTCTTCCAAGAAATTTAATTTTCATACCTGTTGCCATTTGTATGTCCCCCTTTGAGAAATGTTTATCCATTCCTTTGCCCATTTTTTAATTGGATTATTTGTCTTTTTACTGTAAAGGTGTTTGAGCTCTTTGTATATTCTGAATTATGAACCCCTTGTTGGATGCATAGTTTGCAAATATTTTCTCCCATTCTGTAGGTTGTCTTTTCACTGTGTTGATTGTTTTCTTTGCTGTGCAGAATCTTTGTACTTTGATATAATCCCTTTTGTTTATTTTTTCTTTTGTTTTCTGTGCTTTGGGGTCTTATTCATAAAGACTGCCCAACCCTATATCCTGGAGTGTTTCCCCTATGTTTTCTTGGAGGAGTTTTAAACTTCCAGTTATTATATTTATAAGTTTTTAATAGATTTTGAGTTGATTTTAGTATATGGCAAGAGGTACTGATCAAGTTTCATTCTTCTACATACAGACATCCAGTTTTCCCAGCACCATTTTTTGGAGAGGCTCTCCTTTCCTCGTTGTATATTCTTGGTGTTCTTGTCTAAGATCAGTTGGCTGTAAATAAGTGTGTTGATTTCTGGCTTCTCTATTCTGTTCCATTGGTCCACGTGTCTGTTTTATGCCAGTACCATGTTGTTTTGAATACTATATATTTGAAGTTAGGAAGTGAAATGCCTCCAGCTTTCCTTTTTTTGCTCAGGATTGCTTTGGCTATTCAGGGGTATTTTTGTTCCACATGAATGTTACAATTTTTTTTTTTTTTCTGTGAAGCATGTCATTGGTATTTTGATGGGCACTGCATTGAATCTGTAGATGGCTTTGGGTAGTATGGATGTTTTCACTACATTGATTCTTCTAAGCCATGAACAAGGAATGTCTTTCCATTTTTTGTTGTCCTCTTTAATTTTTTTCAGCAGTGATTTTAGTTCTCAGTGTAGTGATCTTTCACCTCCTTGGTTAGATTTATTTGTAGGTATTTTTTTTTTTTGATGACTATTGTAAATGGGCTTGCTTTTTAAATTTCTTTTTCATGTAGTTTGTTGTTGGAGTATAAAAACACTACTGATTTTTATATTTTGACTTTGTACCCTGCAATCTTACTGAATTAGTTTATCAGCTCTAAGAGATTTTTGGTAGAGTCTCTTAGGTTTACTATACATAGATTCATGTCATCTGCAAACAGGGACAATTTGACTTCATCTTTTTGTATTTGAATACCCTTTATTTCTTTCTCTTGTCTAATTGCTCTGGCAAGTACCTCCAATACTATGGTAAATAGAAGTGGTGGGAGCAGGCATCCTTGTCTTGTTCCTGTTTGTAAAGGAAAAGCTTTCACCTTTTCCCCATTCAGGATGTTATTGACAGTGGGTTTGTTGTATATGGCTTTTACTGTGTTGAGATACCTTCCTTCTATACCTAATTTGTTGACAGCCCTTATCATGAAGGAATGTTGAATTTTGCCGAATGCTTTTGCTGCATCTATTGAGATGATCATATGGTTTTTGTTCTTGATTTTCTTGATGTGGTGTATCCCATTTATTGATTTGCACATGCTGAACCATCCTTGCGTCTCTGGGATGAATCCCATTTGATCATGTTGTATAATCTTTTTGATGTGTTGCCATATACTGTTCACTAGTATTTTACTGAGGATTATTGCATCTAAGTTCATCAAGGATATTGACCTGTAGTTTTCTTTTGATGATGTATCCTTGTCTGATTTGGTATATGAAAAAAATCCTCAACATCACTAATCATCAGGGAAATGCAAGTCAAAAACACTTTGAGATATCAACTCACCCCAGTTAGACTAACTATTACAAAAAAGAAAGAGAACAAAAAAATGCTAATGAAGATGTAGAGAAAGGGGAACCCTTCTGCACTGTTGGTGGGATTATAAATTAGTATGGCCTTCATGGAGAACAGTATGGAGGTTCCGCAAACAACTATAGAGAGAACTACCATATGATTCAGTAATCTCACTACTGGGTATATATCCAGAGGATTGGAAATCATGATGTCGAAGGGATACCTACACTCCCATCTTTATTGCAGTGCTATTTACAATAGCTACACTATGGAACCAATCTAAATTTCTATTGATGGATGACTGGATAAGGAAAATGTGGTATATATACACAATGGAATACTACTCAGCCATAAAATGATATTCTGTCATTTGCAGCAATATGGATGAGCCTGGAGAAAATTATGCTAAGTAAAACAACCCAAGTACAGAAAGAGAAATAGTGCATGTTCTCACTCATAAGTGAGAGTTGAATCCATAAATAAACAAATAAACAAAGAGAGACAGAGAGAAAGAAAGAAATGAACAACAGTCACAATTATATGTTGTACGTTTAGAAGGAGAGAAAAGAACTGTGGTTACTAGAGATGGAAAAGGGGAAGGAGGGGGAGGAGGAGAAGGAAGGAATTTAATGAGCAATTGGTTAATGGACACAAAGAAGGATTATGTACTGTAATGATAAGTAAGCTAACTATCCTGATCTGGCCATCACACATTGTACACAACTATTGAATGTCAACTTTGTACCCTGCATGTATATATAATAAATTATCCTAACAAACAAACAAACAAATGAATAAATAATTTAATTCTCTTTTAAATTTCAGTGTGTGTGTGTGTGTGTGTGTGTGTGTGTGTGTGAAAGAGAGAGAGAGAGAGAGAGACCATGCCATATTTTGTTATTTTCTCAAAGTTTTCTAAAATATATAGATCGTAATTGTATTACCTTTCCTAGATAAAAGGTAATTGAAGCAGTAAGTGTTTGCCTATTCCTGAAAAAGTTTTGTTTTCTTCTGGCCCAAATATCTAGTTATCTAGCATTTCTCTTGCTATTATAGCTGGGTAAGATGGGAAGCACAGTGTGTGTGGGGGGGGGGGGGAGGGAGAAGATTAAAAAAAAACTTCCATCCACTGGATATCTTGATGGTGAATGCAAGTTTTAAGCATACACATGGAGATCCTACTGACAAATGTGGCCTTTACAATATTTATTTTGAAACTAACCACTGCAATACATAAAAATTCTAAAAAATCATTTTCTTAAAAAAAACATAAGCATTTAAAACAAACATGTCTCTTGCTTCAGTGAAGATTCAATAGCCTAAATGTTATAATTGCTTTTAGGTGCCAAGGAAGTTGAAGAAATAAAAGATAAAATTACAGTGACTGCTTCCTTCATGAAAAGTCATTCTTTTAGTAATTTGGTAAACAAAGAGGCTTATATAATACTGTTCATCTGTGAAAAATACTTTATGACAAAGATGTCTCTGTGGTAAGAATTAATTAGGATAGACCATCTGGTTTGAAGAGTTTTTCTCTTAAAGAAAAAGGAAGTAGGGAGTAGAATTGTGGTTACCAGAGGCTGGGAAGGGGACAGTGGAGCAGAGATAGTGAGAGGCTGGTTAAGGGACACAAAATTACAGCTAGATAGGAAAAATAGGTTCTTGTGCTGTGCAGTAGTGCTAGGCACCTATAATTAACAATAATTGATTGAATGTTGTCAAATGGCTAGAAGAGAGGAACTTAAATGTTCTCATCAGCTGATAAATTTTTATGGTGATGAATTTGCCTGATTTGATCACTACACATTGCATACATGTATTTAAATATAACTCCGTACCCTATAAATATGTATAATCAGTTACATTTCAATTAAAAAAAATGAATTCCCATGTTATTTCTCATGATAATCTTGCTAGATACTCATAAATGTTTATCATGAGGTCTAGCATGGAGCAGGTGCTCAATTAATGGTAGCCATATAATAGCAGCAAGTTCTTAGAAGATCCTTTTGAAGAAAAATTAGTCATGTTCCTGGATTTCAGTAATAGATACTTCATGAAATCAGCTTCTTTGTGAGAAGGACAAGATTAAATGGAGGGACACACATACACATTCAGACAAACATATACATGCTATCTAATTTCGGTGTATAATATCCATAACTTCATTAATGCTATTCTTTTAATTCTATTATGTATAGGATATTGATGCTTATGATACTATTAAGAAAAAGTAAATTTAATACCTGCAATGGTTAATCTTATATGTCAACTTAATTGTCAACAGATTGTCCAGATTAAATGTTATTTTGGGGTATGTCTATGACAATCTTTCAGGATAAGATTAGCATTTGAATGTGTGACCTCAGTAGACTGCTTTGGTTCCTCTCTATTGGTGAAGAAGATATGAATATGGATACTTCCAGCAGCCACATTTCCATCCTTGCAGAAAAAGCTAACCAGAGAATGGATCCACCCAGGGAAAAACATGGCTGGAAGAAGAGGGAGCAACTTGGTGGCTTAAGTCCCTTCTTCCAGGGCTCCTGACACTGTCCTGTTCCCTTTCCAGTCCCTGTGATTAAGTGATTCTAACAAATTAATCTCATCTGCAGAATCTAGTCTGACTTTGCTTTCTCTCCTGGAAGCCTGAGTCCTTACTGGTACAGAATATCTTCCTTGAATTAAAGCCTGCTAAATTCTGTCACAAGGTCTATTAAATAAACATACCTACCCCTTTCAAAATTCTTTTTACTAACTCTCTCTAACATATTAATTTATGGGGAGACTAGACTATTTTTAAAATAACTTTGATTTTGCTCCAATTTATAATTTTAAAAAATCCTTCACAAAGTTCTATATTTTAATGCAACTTTTTGTTACTAAAAATCATGATTTATTTACATTATGCTTGAGAATTACATTCAAACTATATAGCTTTTCTCTTTATTTTGTTTTCCTCCACCTGAAGTGCTCTACTTTCTTTCCCTCCACCCACACTCTGACACTCAGAACTGACTTTCAAAACACATAGAATGTAGATGTGTAAATGCCACTTCCTCCATGCAGTCTTCCTAGAATTCTTCTTCTCAAGGCTGGAACTTATCATTCTTCTAAACTTCTCATGATATTTCCTCATATAAGGTGACGAGTACTTTAAAGTTTATATAGATATTTATACACATGACTCTTCCTTCCTAGGAAACTGCAAGCTTTGAGAATATGAATATAAATTTGAGTCACTGTTAACTTCCATAATTACAATATGGCCAGGTAATTATCCATGCAGAATAGCTTTATAACTTATAAATTAACTATTTTTAATGAGCCTTGACTTTTTTCTAAATATATACTGACTACTCTTTTGTTGTTTTTTTCTGGGTTTTGTTTTTGTTGTTGTACCTGATTCTGAATCAGAGAAAGAATCTTTCTGTAACTTGAAGGTAGAAACTATACTCCTGTTTTTAAGGATGAATCTACTATTCCACTCTTTTTTTCTCTCCTCTGTCACTACCCTTCCCTATCTCAGCTGTCCCCAAATTCCCTTAGTTGTCTTCAAATTATTTATTATCCCTATTTCCAGGTTGTTTGAAAGGCATTTGACAACGTTTGAATAAATGACTAGGGGATGTTTTTGCTCCTGGACATGTTGAATAGCTTCATTGTCAAAGTCGTTATTTTATTATTAACTGATTAAATCGCAGCATCCTGGACATCCTGGTGTCTCTAATTACCTATATGAAGCCATTTCAGAAAGTTCCTGGAAAAATAGAAACAAACAATAATATGAATCTTTCCATGAACTTTTTGAAGTACCCTCAAATTTCTCACAATATTTTGTATAGTTGCTAAGCTTTTTCTTCAGCAGTTCAACAGTCCTTGGGATTCCATGATTGAACAGTGTGGTTTTGACGATTCATGTCCATCCCTGAAAACAACGGCATGTGATGATCTGTCATTTTTCTGGCACTTAAGTTTGAAATGTGCACATTGTGATGCTGAGGTTGAGAGAGAGTTCCTTGCTGAGCACTTGGATTTCATGTCTCCACCTGGTTTTTCTGTGATGTCATTTACTGTACAAGTTCAGTCTTGCTCAAAATGCTTGTTTACTATTCTGGAAATTCTCATTTAAAGTAAGGATTTTAGTGTTCCATTCCTCTCTGTGAAGAGCAGTTATTGGAATGTAGAAGACCAGCTTCTTGTATATTGAAAGAAAACAAGTGCTGAAGTCAAGAAGAGCTAGGTTCATATTATAGTTCTTGTCACAGTGGGAAAAGAACTTACCCTCTCTTGCCTTGTGTCCCAACATATAAAGCACCTTGGAGGTTAGCAGAGAGAATTAAGTGAGAAAATAAATGCATATTAACTTTCTGGTTAATGGTAGATTCTTGATAACTGATGAGAATAATTATTAAATTTTATTTTAATGCTTTGACCAAGCATTATATTTTTCTTTATTTTTAAAAAATTTTTTAGGGGCCGGCCCGGTGGCGCACTGGATAGTGCGCCACTTGGGAAGCGCGGCGGCGCTCCCGCCCGAGGGTTCGGATCCCACATACAGACCGGTTCCCGCTCACTGCAGTGTATAGGAACTCTCCGTACTATCTCTGTAACATTTCTGTAAAATCTAAAATGATTCCAAGTTGAAAAGCTTATAATCAACCAACATAATTCACAATATGAACAGACTAAAGAAGAAAAACCATACGATCATTTCAATAGATTCAATGTTTGACAAAACAACATCCATTTGTGATTTGAAAACTCTCAGCATGTATGGACCAGCAAGGAAAAAACCAAAACCCAAACCAGAAACTCTCAGCACACTAAAAATAGAAGAAAACTGCCTCCACCTAATAAAGGGCATTTATTCAAAAACCTACTGCTAACGTCATAATCGTGAACGCTTCTACTTGA
>NW_007728243.1:209653-212742 GCF_000696425.1 Galeopterus variegatus
ACACTGAGGGTTGCGATCTGTTGCCGGACACGGAAAAAGACAAAAAAAAAAAAAAATTTTTAGATCCTTTGGTCTTTGATTCTTAATAGTTAGCATGGTTATTAGTTGACCTTTTCCAATAGAGCAACATAGTATCAGTCATTATGAAAATGTCTAACCTAGTCGTTTTCTCTTTCCTGAAATGACTACATTGTCTGCTGGGAGTCTTTAATTGGATTTCAATTGGTTAGTACCCTTTTGAAATGTAGGTATAGAATAGAAAACTCATTTCAAAAACTAAACATGAATTTATTGCTGTATAATATCTAATTTTTTAAATATGTATATTTTCATAAAAACATTATAATGTTTAAAATCTTGAGGAAAAAAAGACCCTTTATTCTTTATCTGTGTTTTTCTCTGACTTTGTAAGAACTGAAGAATCTACTCTTTAAAAGCGAAGCAGGCCCTCTAGTTGTCTGAAGAGATTTTGCTGCATAGAAATCATTTTTCATTTTATCCTTTTGCTCCCAAAGAAATTCTTTTCTATGACATTCATATGTACAGTCTAACCACTCTTTTGGGAAAAAAGGAATCAACTGCAAAAGAAAGGAAAAGTATTCTGAAGCACAGAGAATCATTTTTTGGAGATTTATTTGGATTTTATATTACACAGTAGTTAGCCCAGATTTGACATTGAAGCTCATTTGTTGATTTGTAATGTTGCCAGGTTACGTTTCCTAAAATTGATGGCCACCAACTCTTCCTTTGATCAGTTCCATTACCAAGGAGGATTAGGCTATGTAAGGTAAAATGATAGAGGATGCTAAGTAAAATATCAATTGTGAGGTTGACCCATCCAATATTGTAACATTTTCATGTGAAATTATGGACAAGACCTTGAAAATGGGATGTTAGTATGGTTCCCATCATCTCTTTAGTACTATTATTATTATTTCTCTCTCTTCTTCTAGTGTATAAAAATCGCCTGCTGACTACTCTCCTTGCCTCTAGCTTTGACCTAGTTGTATGAGCATCACCCACAGGACATCTAGCAAGTACCCTCTGAAAAGCAACTCTATGTCATTCTTCTGTTTTTGTTTTTGAGTTATTTGTTTTCTTTTCCTTTTTTTCTTTTTTTTTTCTTTCTAATACTGTTTACTTCTTTGTGATTTCCAATAGGAGACAGGCTGTTCCTCCACATGATTTGCAATATTTCTCCATTTCCTTGTCCCTGCTTACATATCCAGCTTTCTCGCTTCATCTCCGGTCACTTCATCATTGGCCTAAAAATGTAAATGTCAGAGCTCAAGAATTCTCCTGATACTCACTCTGCCTGGAACGTTACTCCCTCTATTTTACTCTTCCTCCTTTTGCATCCTAACTCCTACTGTTATGTTATAAATCATTTCAGGCCTCTCTTCTTGCAAATAGCCTTCTCTGAATCCCCCCTGATGGACCGAGTATGTATCATCAAAGTATGACATAACTTAGAAACCTTAAGGCTGTGCTAGATATTGTATATTTGTCTATTTCTCCCCCCTCTGGACTCTGTGCTTCTTGCAAAAGAAGATTGTTTTACATTTAACTTGGTTGCACCCAAAGTAATGTTTATCCCATAATAGTCATTTAGTAAATGTTTGCTTAAGGATTGTGAAGAGTAGGAAAATTATTTACATTCAAAAATCTGCTTTCAAGTCCTGTTAATTCTGCCTGATAAATGGGCTGCTAAAGTATTACTGCTGCCTCTTGACTGGATTACTGGCATGTCCATCTAATGAACCTTGCCATTACTCTCCACTTGTCTGCAGCCATTTTAGTTTCACTGTAGACAAATTTTCTAAAATCACAGGGAAAATGGTATTAATTGATCAAGGTTTTCTAGGCTGGGCTGGAGATGCCAATGATCAGGTTCAGATATTCTGAATGAAATGAGAAGATAAAGCACTGATTCCTTACTTGACTTTCACGATATCCCGTGATATTTTCCCAGCTCCCCTTAATCCATCCTCCCAGATTCACTTATGTGCTTTTATTTGAATTTTCCCTTGACCTGCAATATCTCTCTACAACTCTGTTCCTTTACTTATTCTGTTTTTGTCCCAGTCATGCCTCCTAATTTTCAAGGTTTTGTTCAATGTCTCATCGTCCTTGAAACCTTATCTGATTTCTCTCTCCAGCAATATTGAAGTCTCTTTTCTCTTTGACTCAAACTGTATTCTGTACATATTTGATAACACATTTTAACATAACTAATCATGTGCATTTTGTTTCTCCTTTTATATACTGGAAAATACCTAAAGAAAGGAAACCTATCTCTTGTAGTGTGGTGTAGTACGAAAAGCATACCCTTTGAAGTCAGATTTAAGTAGCAAAAGTGATTGTAAATTGTGTTTCATTTAGCAACTTTATATTACATTTAATTATTACTATTATTATTATGTATCGACTTTTATCTGCTATTAGTGAGCATGATGTTGACTATGAAACAGAAATTTTAAGTGGAGGCACCAATATGTGTGCAGCTAGAAAAATTATATTTCATTTGACAGTATAGAGAAGCATAAACTGAGAGTATGTCTGATGATGCCCAGGTAGGGTGACACAAGTTTATCAGCAATCTTGTCTTAATGGATAAAATAAATATTTCTGAATATTAAATTGGATTTCAAAATACAACATTTCAAACTCAAAGATAAAAACTCAAAAACTTTGGTTTTTTGAGGATATGTTTGGATCTTTCTACCCCAAATTTTATATCATAGACCTGAACACTGAAGAATTATAGTCAAACCAGAAACACTTATAGTTCAAATGCAGTTTGATTTTTCCATCAAAATGTTATAACCCTTTTGAATAAAATTGTGATATGGAGTTGGGCTGAAATATTACTATTGAAATATAGCTATGGAAACAAATTCCTTTTTCCTTTAAATACGTGCACATTGGGTATGTGGAGGAGAGCCAAGAAAGAAAACATATTTGGGAGTATCATGCCTTGTGAAAGTTAACAAGATATAGACCATTCATGCAACATACAACATTTTCTTTTTTTTTTCCCCCACCGAGCTTAAGAAAAATCACTTGTCAACTGGGATCCCAAGTTTTTT
>NW_007728243.1:213073-225311 GCF_000696425.1 Galeopterus variegatus
CCTTTTTCCTTTAAATACGTGCACATTGGGTATGTGGAGGAGAGCCAAGAAAGAAAACATAATATTTGGGAGTATCATGCCTTGTGAAAGTTAACAAGATATAGACCATTCATGCTCCTTTTTCCTTTAAATACGTGCACATTGGGTATGTGGAGGAGAGCCAAGAAAGAAAACATATTTGGGAGTATCATGCCTTGTGAAAGTTAACAAGATATAGACCATTCATGCAACATACAACATTTTCTTTTTTTTTTCCCCCACCGAGCTTAAGAAAAATCACTTGTCAACTGGGATCCCAAGTTTTTTCCAATATCTGGCATTAGGAGTATTCCAACATACAACATTTTCTTTTTTTTTTTCCCCCACCGAGCTTAAGAAAAATCACTTGTCAACCGGGATCCCAAGTTTTTTCCAATATCTGGCATTAGGAGTATTTGATAAATCTTTCCATTTTTTATATGCAATTTAGATGCAGTTTTTACAGACAAACTGTAAATAATTAGGCAATTCAAGTCTCAAGAATAATAGTAAGAAAATACTTCAGTATGCTTATTCTATGCATGAGAGGACTGAATCTAAAATCAGAGGGCATTCTTCAATTAAAGGCAAATCATTTTAACAAATATTTATAAAGCACCTACTAGCTACCAGGCACTGGATGCACAGCAATGAACAATGTAGATGTATCAGTGGCCCTCATGGTGTTTACAGTCTATATTGCCAAACTATGGCCACAATAAAGCTGAGTAACAAATAACCATCAAATCTCAAAAGCATATGACAGTCAAAATTTATTTGTTTATTTATTTATATTTGATTTTAATGTCTCAATATACATTGTAGCTGATTTTCTTGTCCCTTTACCCATTCCTCTTTCCCCCTCCCTCTCTCCCCTCCCCCCACTACATCATATATGACATTTATTTAGCACACATATTTGGGGGTCGACTGGAAGTTGACTAATCTATGCAAGTCTCAGTTAAGTGACATTGCCGGTCTTTGATGGGCTCTCTTACGCATCTCAATTGACCAATCATCAAGTCTGCCAAATCTTTCTTCTGCCTGCTCAAATCTGCTGTTGAGTTCCTCTAGTGATGTTTTCATTTCAATGATTGTATTTCTTGACTCCATAGTTTCTATTTTTTTTAATAACTTCTGTCTCTTTACTGTTGTTAGCTATTTGATGAGACATTGTTTTCATACTTTCTTTTAGTTCTTTAGATGTGATTTCTTTTAATGGTTTGGACATATGTAAAACAGCTGATTTAAATTTTTTCTCTAGTAAGACCTACATCTCAGCTTCCTCAGGGGCAGTTTCCCTTGACTGCTTCTTTTACTGTGTATGGGTCATATTAGCTTGATTTTGACAAGTCTTGTGATTTTTTTTTTTTTTGAAAACTGGACATTTTAAATAATATAAGGCAACAACTATGGAAATAAGATTCTGACTCTTCTTAGAGATTTTCGTTGTTGTTGCTTGTTTTTGTTTCTTTGTTTTATAACTTTTATGAACTCATAGCTTTTGTCTGCGTGTGTGTGGCCAGTAAAGTCTCTGATAGTTAGATCTGTGGTTTTTATTTATTGGACAGATTTCCTTAAATTCTTGGAGCCAATAAGTTTCAAGTCTCTGCTGAGGGGCTCTGTATGCGTGTTAAAACCTACCTTTGATATTCAGCCAGGTAGTTTACAACTGCATATTTACCTTTAATTCTTGCTTATGCACAGTCTCAAGATGAGCTATAAGTGAGAGGTTAGGGCCTTCTCAGGTCTTTCCTGGGCATGAACACAGTCTTGCATATGCACAAGGACTTCCAGGTTCCCAGGAGTCCTTGTATGTCAGAGCTTTTCAAAGCTCCCTGTGGACATATTCTACAGTTTTTGCTTTTAAGTTTTTTGGTCAGCGTATTGTTTCCCCAGCTGACATATACCACCTTAGGCAGTCATAATGTTAAACAATTGCCTCTGAAGTTTTTCAACAAATGTTCCCATGGAAAAAGGTGTTTGCAAAGGAAAAGCTCTGAACCAGGTCAAATAAAGACTACATTATGAATGGGGTCATCCAAGGAACTACCAGCCTGATCAAGTAAGGACAATTCTCTGGGAGTGGGATCTTAAAATAACTGCACCCCAGTATGCCCTCCAGTGGCTGCCAGGTTGCCGGTTTTGCTGTGATTGTGGGCTGTTGAATTTTAAAGCTACTATGGAGCAGAGGAGGGAGTGACAGAAACAAGATAAGTAAGAGAGCCACAAAGCTCACTGTTCTTACCAAAGTTCAGTCATTTTTTTAACAAATGCTCCCAAAATGCTACAAACATTTGATTAATTTCCAGAGCAGTGAACATGTTGATTCTGAAGATTTCTTGCAGTATTCCCATTGCTTTTATAGAAGAGAGCACAGGAATTTTGGAGTCCTTACTCAACCACTTTTGCTGACATCCTCTCTCACATACCTAGGTGCCAGCTGGAGGTCACCTGATTTAGGTTGTGCTGTCTGTCCTTTATCCTCCTTCTGTGACTAGCAGGCTTGCCTGGGCACGTTCATCTCAGTGATGGCAGAGGCAAGAAGAAACATGAAAGCCTTTTCACATCCTAGACTCAGAATCGACACAACGTTAGGTACCAAAAATTTACACTGCAGGGAGCATCAATACAGAAAAGTATAGTGACCGGACTTTCTACTGCCACAAAATGTCATAGATGACTCAAACATTAAATAAGTAGCTCACCTGAGATGAGTGTTATGAATGAGGGAGTATATGAGCTACTGAGGGTAACTGGATAGAGGATCACCTCTACAGGGTTACAGAGTGAGCAGACTATTGAAACAGATACCTGAGAATATAGTCTCATGCTGTTAATTGTACCCAATCTAGATTGGGAAGAAAGCATTGTACTATATTGATTTTAGGGTGGACAAAAGCAACAACATTTTAAGCTTAGAAAACCAAGAGTCTCGAACATTTCTTCTGGTTTTTGTAATTTTATCCTCTAAAATTAGTGACTCTGTAAGTTTTGTTTTCATCAACATGCCCCTAGTGATATTTTGCTACTTAAGGGGAATGGTATGATGAGAAAAGCACTGGACCTGAGGGGATCAAACCCCAAATTAAACATTCTTGGACAAGCTCTTTCACTTCCTGATGAACTTCATTTTCTCAGTCATAAAGTGAAGATTGGGGTTGCTGTGAAGCTCAAGCAATTTATTGTATGTGCAAGAGCTTTATAAATTCTTAAAGCATTATGTAAATACAAAAGATTCTTACTATGCTATAAACCTGAATGTGATATTGTCCTGCTGGCTTTATTGACCGGTAAATGCTGTGTCTTGACTATATGTAAGAAGAAATAGGAAAAGATTTTACCAACAGCTTTTAGCACCATCACCACCAAGTTCAAAACCTTAGTGTGGACATATTGCTATAATGTCATGAAGGGTAATAGGATTGCAGAGATGTGAAGGTAGTCCTTTTTGATGAAGTAATTTTCAAGGATATGCTGATGATGAATACGGAGAAAGAGGCTATAGCAATTTGCTTCTGGATTATTGTATAACCTGCGCAGAGTAGCTCTGATTTATTGATACTATTACATTATTATTATTTTCTATCTTCAAAATAATTATGATGATGGATAATAAATATTAAAATACTATATGTGTAATGACTATTTATAAATATTATATATGCTTATAATGTATAAAAACTATTATATTTACAATTTTATTGTATAGTTTTAGACTATTAAAATTGATGTGATGCTATAATTACTGTTTGTATTCACTTTTTGTAATTATAATAATAATAATGAATCATTGTTAGCATTTATTAAATACTATATAAAGGTACTACAAAAAGTTCATAAAAAGTAAAATTAAAAGATAATATAAAGTTTTCCATGAACTTTTTGAAGTATCCTCACAACTGCCAAGTCCTTTACTAACATAGATGATCCTTATAACGACCTAGTCAGGTGTAAATCATTATCTGCAATTTACAAATTTTAAAAAATGGAGACTTAAGAAGGTTAAGGAGCACATATACTTAAGAAGGGTAAGGGACCGAGCTAAAACTTGAAGCAGGTTGTCTGTCTATTAGGTCTATACTTTTGAAACACCAAGATAAACCTTTTTTTCTCTCTCTGGTTAAAGTATTTAAACCAAACACCCTTGAAGTAATCTAACATTTATTTTAACAGAATATTATTTCAGTAGTTAACATTTGAAGCTCATTGCTATAATTTAAGGGACATTTTGACTTATGGCTCTGGGGAAATACTGATACAGTGAAATAAAATCAAATGAGAATAGAGTTGAATATTCCTGATGATATTTCCACTAAAGCTCTCTATTAGTTGGTAAAGAATTTCTCAAAGGATCTCTGACCCTGCTCGGTGTTCTTCAGATAGCACAGAAAAAAGATCTGAGAATAGAGTTGAATATTCCTGATGATATTTCCACTAAAGCTCTCTATTAGTTGGTAAAAAATTTCTCAAAGGATCTCTGACCCTGCTCGGTGTTCTTCAGATAGCACAGAAAAAAGAGCACCTCCCTTCTCTGAGACATTTAGCCAAATATATAGCCCCAGTACTCTGCAGATTTGGGTCAGACCTTTAATAATATGTTAATATTGTCATGCATTTAGAGAGAGTCACATTTAATGATTAGTCAAAGTTTACTGAGAGAGGATGCTAAGGGAAATCTGAGAAAAGGAAACAAAGAAATGCATATACCGAAATGTTGATTTCTCAGAGATTAGTTTTGTCACATAGTGAATTTTCTCATTTTCTTCTTACTGCATACACACACACACACACACACACACACACACACACACACACACACACAGATGCCTAGCCCTATAATATGTTTGGAACAAATTAACCTTTCAATAGCTCTTTTGGACTTAGGACTCCCCGCTGACTTTTTTTTTTATTTGCAGTAAAAACACATAACATAAAACTTATCATCTTGACCATTTTTGAATGTACAGTTCAGCAGTGTTAAATGCATTCACATTGTTGCCAGAAAGTTTTTTTCTTACAAAACTAAAACTCTGTACCCATTAGACAACCATTTTTCATTTCCGCCTCCCCTAGCCTCTCTCTGGTAACCCTCATTCTATTTTCTGTTTCTATGAATTTGACTACTTTAGATATTTCATATAAGTGGAATTATACAGTATTTTTCTTTTTGTGACTGACTGGTTTCATTTGGTATATCTTCAAGACATGTGACAGAATTTCCTTCATTTTTAAGGTTGAATAATATCCCATTACACACACACACACACACACACACACACACACACACACACACATTTTGTTTATCCATTCATCTGTCAAGGGACATTTGGGTTGCCTCCACCTCTTGACTATTGTAAATAATTCTGCTATGAACATGGATGGGCAAATATCTCTTTGAAGACCCTGCTTTTTGTTATTTTGAACATATACTCAGAAGTGGGATTGCTGGATTATATGATAGTTCCATTTTGAATTTTTTGAGGAATTGACATAGTGTTTTCCATAGTAGTCACACCACCATACAATCTTACCAACAGTGCCACATGAGCTCCAATTTCTCCGTTTCTTCATCACCAAAGTGTTATTTTATGGGTTTTTTTTAAAATATGTATAGTATAAAAATATGTATATCCTAATGGTGTGGTGTAATACCTTTTGATGGTTTTGATTTGCATTTCATAATGATTAGTGACATTGAGCATCTTTTTAAATGCTTGTTGGTCACTTGCATATCGACTTTGGAAATATATGTCTATTTAAGGTCCTTTGCCCATTTTTAAACTGGGTTATTTGTTTTTTGTTGTTATTGAGTTGTAAGAGTTCTTCATATATATCAATTTCTTATCAGATATATGATTTACAGATATTTCTCTCATTTCATATGTTGCCTTTTCATTTTGTTGATTGTAGCCTTTACATAGAGTAGTTACTTTTAAGTTTGAAATAGTCCCATTTGTCTGTTTTTGATTTTGTTGCTTATTCTTTTAGTGTCATATTCAAGAAATCATTGCCAATCTCAGTGTCATGAAGATTTCCCCATATTTTTACTTCTAGAAGTTTTATGGTTTCAAGTCTTACGTTTGAGTCTTTAATGTGTATTGAGCTGATTTTTGTGTATGCTTGTAAGATGTGTCCAATTAATTTCTTTTTGCATGCAGATATTCCAGTTTTTCCAACATCATTTGTCAAAGAGACTGTCTTTCTTCAGCGAGTGTTCTTAGCACCCTTATTGAAGATCATTTGATCATATAATAAAGAGTTTTTCTAAGCTCTTTATTCTATTCCATTAGTCTAAATGACTTTCTGTATGCCAGTTTTGATAACTGTAGCTTTGCAATATGTTTTGAAATCAGGAAGTCTGGTATATCTACACAATGGAATTCTACTCTGCTATAAAAAAGAATGAACTACTACTATTTGCAGCAACATGGATGGACTTAGAAAAAATTATATTAAGTGAAATAAGTCAGGCATAGAGAGAGAAATACCACACATGTTCTCACTTACTTGTGGGAGCTAAAAATAAATAAATAAGTACACAAACAAACAGGGGGTCAGGGAAGAAGACACAAAAATTGCAATTCCTTAAACATGTTAAAACAAGTGAACAGATATGATGTTGATGGGTGGGAGGGGGAGAGGGAGATGGGAGGGTGGAATCGGTAAAGGGGCATGAAAATCAACTACATTGCATATTCGTAAAAAAATAAAAATAAATAAAAAATAAACTAGCAATGGCACAAACAAAAACAAACAAACCAACAAACGAAAAATTAATTCTTCCAATCCATGAACCCAGGACCTGATTTTTTAAAATTACAAGTATTCCATTAAAAGTGTACATTCCCATGGCAATTTGTTTTGGTCATAATCTCATTATCAAGTCTCTGGGAAAACATTATAACACAGCCAAAATATGAAATATTACTCAAGTTTAAATTACACTGCCTCTTTTTGCATTATTTTTCTATTGGTAGCTGGAAACACCAGTAATTAACAAAGCCAGAGACCTGATAATCATTCTAAGTGACTCTGGGCACTTCCTTATTTCCAACAACTCATTGTTCAATAGCGCTGTTGACATCAATTTATAAATGTATCTCAAATCTGCTTAATTTTCCATCACAGCTAATAAAATTATTTTAATATTTTATCTTCCAGTTGATTTTGGTATATAGTGAGGGGTGTAGTTTCATTCTTCTGCATATGGATGTCCAATCTTCCCAGCACCACTTATTAAAGAGGAGGTCTTTTCCCCAATCTATGTTTTTGTGCCTTTGTCAAATATCAATTGGCTATAAGTCTGTGGGTTCTCTATTTTCTTCCACTGGTTGGAGTGTCTATTTTATGCCAGTGCCATGCTGTTTTGGTTACTATAGCTTTGTAGTATAATTGCAATAGCCAAGATATGGAACCAACCTGAATGTGACCAACCTGAATGTCCATTCACAGATGACAGGATAAGGAAAATATGGTATATATACACCATGTAATACTACTTTGCCATTAAAAAGAATGAAATTCTGCCATTTATAGCAACATGGATGAGCTTGGAGAAAATTGTTAAGTGAAATAAGCCAGGCACAGAGGGAAAAATTCTGCATGTCCTCACTCAGAAGTGGGAGCTAAGAGAGAAAGAAGGAAGGAAAGAAAGACCACAGTGGCGTGTTGGACTTGCAGAGGGAGAGAGCATATGTAGGGTTGCAGAGTGCAGTGGGGTTAGGGGGAGGGAGAATGAGGTCAGGGTTTAATTGGGCGAGGGACACAGGGAATAATAACAATTTGTGGTAATGGGCATGCTGATAGTAATGATCTGGCCATAACATCTTAAGCACAAGTGGTGATGGTCAGCTTTGTACTCCATGAATATACATAACAAACAACAAATTATATTCCATTGTTTCAGTACTGGTCACAACAAGTAGTAGAAACATTTGAGACCAGTCTCTCCATCCTCTAGTATTGGAGCCTATTTAAAAATATTACCTGGTGATCCACCAAATAGAAGATAAATTTAAAACTCTTGACCTATAAGATCCTTTATAATCTGGCCCTTTCCTGTTTCTTAAGTAACTTCTTCCAGTCTCCCCCTACCCTATGCTTTTGTCACATACAATTATTTACAATTTCTTGATATTTCAGATTTTCTGACATCTCACCATCTTTGCACCTGATATATCTCTTCCCTTAAATGCTCATTCTCTTCCTATATTCCCCTGACAATTTTCTGATTATTGTTGAGTCTCAGATTTAATATCTATTCAAAGGTAATCCTGGGGCTCTTATACCATATTTTCCACATTCTAGCCTAGAAGTGGTGAAAGTTTCTTTAGATATTATTTTCCCAACCTCTGGACTCATTGAGTTGAGGGGAAAAAAACACAAGCACACTTTCATACATCCATTGTCTATGACAGTATGACCTGACAGAGAGAAGACACACAAAGATAGATTTAAATCTTGCTGTGTTCCACTAGGAGGTTACTCCAGGAAGAGTACATACTCTATATTTGGAAAAAGAGTTGAGTGACCCCAAGCCAAATGGGTTGCTCCCTTTTAAACTAATTAAGTTAATCTATAAATGTTGCCCAATACTTTACCAATTTAAAATTATTCAAGTTGTTGTGGATTTCCATAGCCAAGTTTATACCCATCATAATTACATACATAAAAAGAAAGTAAAAAAGAATTTTATTATTTCTCCTAGGTACTCTAATTATATAGAATATTTGGCATGCACAATGTACATAAATATGTTTTATTCCTGGAAAGGAATATTTATCAAGTGAAATTAACAAGAATTTTGGCTTATAAACTTCAGTGTTCATCTTGAGTTCATTTCATTTGAATGAGTATACCTAAGTCTGTTGAACTCTCAGTGGTCTGATCAAGCCCTTACTAAGCTGGATTTGGGGAGTGGAGTACAGGCTGGATCTTGGGATACTAATCAAGGTAAATTCTGTTGTAGGTTGGGCCTAATTGTGTGGTCAGTTGGAATTGAGCCATGAGGCATAATTCTTGCCTTTCCATCCTAAACCAGCTGTTGGAACCTGCTCCATCTAGATGCCTATAATAAAAACCTAAACTTCAGCAATTTGAACTTCAATTAATTATCCTATTGTCTTTATAGGGATAGACAAAATATTTCTCTTTGATATATGTATATATATGCATCATATAGTATGTGTAATATATGTTACATGTTGTATAGTTTCATTCTGTTACTGACTTTCAAGATTGACTCAGCCTCAAGTTCCTTAGGTTTTCTTTATTAAGGGAAATATAGAACCTATCTTTGACCAGTGGTCAAAACAATCTCTGACAAATGGTCAGTCATCTTTGTCCAAGGGCTTCCAGGACTATCTCTGATTCCGTTCTGCTTCCCATTTTCTTTTGTCTCATGTCATTTGTACACACACACACACCCATACACAAACAAAATATGAATAAACTCTGTGGATTGCACCATTGTCAAATGTCTGACTTTGGTATTATACTACAGTACTGTAAAATGTTACCACTAAGGGGAATTGGATAAAGAGAACAGGAAAACTGCCTGTACCATTCCAACTTCCTGTGAATATATACCAATTTTTTTAAAAGTTAAAATATATAGATATTTAAAGAAATAGCCTAGAGCATGGAACATCAAAGTAAGTGGATAATTGTTATTATTTATATCACTAGAAGACATGGGTTCATGCCGCAGATGCACAATCCATGGATTTTGCCACAGAGGAAATTTGTTTAGCTTCCTTTTTATATACATATATATATATGCATAATGGTAATATCAATATTTTCTCTGCCTTTCTCAGTGAGTGCTTGTGAAGATCGAATTAGGCATGTTTTTAAATACATTTTTCTCTTAAACTGATTTAGTTATTAGTGTTTGTTTGCCCTGCCTCAATAAAACATAACAGAAAAATGGATGACCAAAGATATCAAAGATGAATCTCCAGTGATTTGGTGTTGAAATAGCTGAAAATAATATGACCACTGACTGAGCTATATATATAATATCCTTAGCAAAAAGCTCCTCAGGACTGATGTAATTGAACACAAAATTGATACAGGGAATCATGACCCTACATCTTAAACACCATACTGGGCCTCTCCCACCCGGAAGAAGGTTATTAATTAATTTCAGCTGGAAAATGTCTTCCAGCCTGTAATTAACAACATGTGCACCTACCACACTGTAATCCTCCACTGTGTTGAGGATGTCGAAGGTGATTAGTGAAGGCAAATTACAAACACACCTCTTGGTTGTTACTTCTTCCATCTCAAACTCTCTCACCCTCCCACCCCATCTCATTTTCCTTGTCAAGTTTTAAATGGCATTTTTTAATCAATTAAAATATAAAATACTTATTTTCATCATTTACTTAAAAAGATATTTCTACTGTTGGTTTGTAGCTTTCATTGTAAAGTAAACCTCAGAGTGAACTCCATTTTGGTTTCCTAATACAAGGAGTGCTTAAAATGCATATTTCGTGTACTCTGTCATCTTTCATTTAAAACTTTTTTTAACTTGTGAAAAGTTTGAGAAGTGATATTTATAAATACAAAGTAAAGATGCAACGTGCTAGTTTTCTTCAAGATTTTGGCCTAACATCTCTGAAATGTATCCAGCTCAATAAAATAATCAAGTAAGTGGAAAAATCAGCAAAGTGTGGTATATATGAAATAGCATGAGATTGGCATTAAACTGAAACTTTTAACTTTGGATTTTAACTTTTAACTTCTGCCACTTCTTAGCAGTGTGCCTTTGGACACATCCTAGCTTCTCTGTAGTTTTCTTACCTTATCCATAAAAAGGAGACACAGAATGCTAAAGATATTGCCAGCATATAATTATAGATATATTTAAATGTCTGTTAAATATAGATATGTATAAATAGATATTTAGCCAAAGTGTTCACACATGGCAAATAAACATACAAAAACATGTTCAATATCATGAACCATTAGGGAAATGCAAATTAAAATTGCAATGAGATACCACTATATAACAATTAGAATAGTTGGAATAAAAAAATAGTGACAATACCAAATGCTGGAAACGATGCAGATAAATTGGAGCTCTCATTCATTGCTGATGGAAATTTTAAATAATACAACCAGTCTGAAACATGGTTTGGCTTAAAAAAAAACACTAAATATACACTTAATATATTACCAATAATTGCAGTTATGAGCATTTATACAGAGAAATGAAAACCCTGTCAACACAAAAACATGTGCATGCATGTTTTTCTGTAATAGCAAAAAGTTGGAAAAAACCCACATATCCTTCAATGGGTAAATGTTAAACAATGTGTAGTATATCTGTACCATGTAACACTACTTAACAATAAAAAGGAATAAACCACCAATATACACACAAATATGGACAGATATCAATGAAGTTATGCTGAATAAAGATATCCAATATCAAAAGGTTGTATAGTATATAATTCCATACAATAATCTTGAAATTACAAAATTATAGAAATAGAGACCAGATTAGTGGCTTTGTACCATGATGAATCTTGCTGTTGATGGAACAGTATTTTTAGCATGGTGGTGGTTACATAAATCTACATGTGTTCAAACTGCATAGAAACAGATACACACACACACACCCACACACACACACACAGACACACACACACACCCATACACAAACAAAATATGAATAAACTCTGTGGATTGCACCATTGTCAAATGTCTGACTTTGGTATTATACTACAGTACTGTAAAATGTTACCACTAAGGGAAATTGGATAAAGAGAACAGGAAAACTGCCTGTACCATTCCAACTTCCTGTGAATATATACCAATTTTTTTAAAAGTTAAAATATATAGATATTTAAAGAAATAGCCTAGAGCATGGAACATCAAAGTAAGTGGATAATTGTTATTATTTATATCACTAGAAGACATGGGTTCATGCCGCAGATGCACAATCCATGGATTTTGCCACAGAGGAAATTTGTTTAGCTTCCTTTTTATATACATATATATATATATGCATAATGGTAATATCAATATTTTCTCTGCCTTTCTCAGTGAGTGCTTGTGAAGATCGAATTAGGCATGTTTTTAAATACATTTTTCTCTTAAACTGATTTAGTTATTAGTGTTTGTTTGCCCTGCCTCAATAAAACATACCAGTGACTGTTATTTCATTTTTCAAATAGTTTTTTTTTTAAACTACTGTTTTAAGTTAATA
>NW_007728243.1:225726-227531 GCF_000696425.1 Galeopterus variegatus
GCATAATGGTAATATCAATATTTTCTCTGCCTTTCTCAGTGAGTTCTTGTGAAGATCGAATTAGGCATGTTTTTAAATACATTTTTCTCTTAAACTGATTTAGTTATTAGTGTTTGTTTGCCCTGCCTCAATAAAACATAACAGTGACTGTTATTTCATTTTTCAAATAGTTTTTTTTTTAAACTACTGTTTTAAGTTAATAAAAGAGAAATATACACACACACATTCTCCTCTTTCATTCTCTCTTTCTCTTTAATTCTATTTGTCCACTGAGTATGACTCAATCTTCGGCCACATTGTGGATTCATTCATTGATATATTCAGTCATTTAAAAATAATTTCTGTCTACTACATTCCAGGAATGTGACTGAATTGTATATTCTACACTGTCTTTGCCAGAATAGAACATGCAATTGTTCCAGATATAATCTTCCTTACTGCTTAATGGAAAAGAACAAGTGATGTGTATCATTACAGGATTAATAACAGGTACCAACAGAACACGTGGAAGGAGCAGTTGGCTCCGACTTCATGGTCCAGGGAAAGATTCCTAGAGGAAGTAGAGGCACGGAAAAAGAATTCAAACTTGTAAGTCATTCACAATCAATAGAGGCACGGAAAAAGAATTCAAACTTGTAAGTCATTCCTATGGAGGTGGTTAATGAAATCTGGGTGACTTACCCAAGTGATGAGTTGTATAGAGGAAGAAAATTACAGTAAGTAAAAACAAAAAATCTCATTATACATTTATTTTTCAACTGTATGGCCTCTAAGAAAAGACAAAGAGAACATACAAGGACTGCAATATGGGAAGAAAGTCAAGAAATTCGTGTAACCAGCTAAGAGGAAGGCAAGAATTAAGGAGAAAAGACAAAAAAAAAAAAAAAAAAAGGATTTTTGGTGAATTCAAGAGGTGACACTGCAAAGCAGCAAAGTTTACATCAAGGTCATTTGCTGTTTCCTGGTGTCTATTACTATGACCACAACAGCCTGGGGCTGGACTAAGAAATGTTTTTTATTTGTTTGCTTATTTGCCTTTTTTTCTTTCTCTTCCAAAAATGAAGTAGTATTGGCCCTGTTGTTTAGGAGTACTCACATTTCAAAAGGAAAAGAATATTGATCTGTTTGTTGTCATAATATTTCTACTATCTATTTTCTTAAAGCCAGAAAATACTGAGTCCTTCAGAGAGCATCAGCAGAATCTCAACATTTCTAGGGTGATTAAGCTACTTAAGGTCAACATAGTTTTCATTTTGGAGAAACTCTGAGGAAATTATTGGATGAAGAAAAATGCTCAGCTTTGCAAATGAAAAAATGAAATGGTGTATACTGTGCTAAATTATTAGCTCATGATCATTTATTTGGTTCCAGATGTGCAGAAGAAAAGTTGGGTTGTCAGCAGAAGACTGTGCATGAAGAAAAAAAGATAAATAAGAAACATTATTTTGTCATATTAAAGTATGAAACCTTAGGTCGTGGGAACTAATTTTATTGTTCTCCATTATTCTGACTGTAATATTAATGCAGAGAGTAACCAACTTGACAAAACATTTTTCTGTAAAAATATTCTTACTTTATCAAGTGAAATAGCTCCCTTAGAAAGAACTTGCTTCATATTCAGCATTATTTAATTAAATAGAACTCATTCAAAATAGTTGTATTTTGTTGTTGTTGTTGTTGTTGTTGTTGTTTTTCCTTTTTGTCTTTTTTCGTGTCCGGCAACGGACCACAACCCTCAGTGTCGCGCCTGCACCGGACCGGGACCGGCAACGGGATCGCAACCCTGGGAGCCGCGCCTGCCCCTC
>NW_007728243.1:228211-229764 GCF_000696425.1 Galeopterus variegatus
CTGGGAGCCGCGCCTGCCCCTCGCTCAGCCAGTGGGATCGGTCTGTATGTGGGATCCGAACACTCAGCAGGAGCGCCGCCGCATTCTCAAGCGGCGCACTGTAGCAGTGCACCACCGGGCCGGCCCCAAAATAGTTGTATTTTGAATTGAGATTTTTTTTTAAGTTGCCCATACTAACCTACGATTTAGTTCTTCCTAAATCCATAGATCTTCACATTTTTGTACACTCTGTTATAATATTTTTTTAGAAAAATCTATGATTTCTGGATTTTTTTTCCTTTTTGTCTTCTCTTTTTTCTTTAAATTAGAGAATAAATATAGAATTTCTCACTGCAGCAAGATTGTGGACTAAGAAATATTTTACACACTTTCACTATAAGTATGTTAAAATGCTAGATAAACTATTAAAGTATTTAAATAATAGCTAAGCTTATAAAAAAATAAAATGGGTACCCCTAAGTTGATAGACACAAAGAAGCCATTGAAAACCAGTGTAAAAATACTTGAGTTTATCTGGAGTTATGGGTGGGTGTGTGTGTGTGTGTGTGTGTGTGTGTGTGTGTGTGTGTCTCCATTTTGGAGGGAGAGGTGAAAGTTGGGTATGGTTCGTCTTGATACTCCAGTGGCTTGAGTTTTAAGGTCAACTTAGCCTTAAACTATGTCTTAAGTAATGAGAAAAGAAGGCATAAAAGACACCAGTCAAATTTGAAAGAGCGAAATAGATCTTCTAGAAAGAAATATGTCTATCTCTATAGTATGTCATATGAAAAACTGATTACATAATTTTATCAACATATTTGACATATGTTGAAGAATCACTGGTGTATGAGATCATTAGGAAGACTTCACTCATAATTTGGCAGAGGTAGAGAATATCTCAAAGAGGTTAAGAGACATTGAGGGTCAAATACTAAATTTCAATATATCGAAGAATTCCAGAAGGAGAAAAGAGAAAGAAGGGGAAGAAACAATATGAAAAGTAATTGTGGCAGAGTTAAAGACGACCACAAATTCTTTGACACTCCTCTCATCATAGGGTGGAGCCCATTTCTCCTCCTAAGTGATGCCAGAGGAGAGGGTCTGGGAGGCCCAGTATCTGACCTCAACCCACCCTATCCTCTTACCAGGTTCCTGACTCCACCACAAGAAAGAATTCAAGGGCAGAGTCACAGTAGAAAGTGAGAGCAGGTTTTATGTAATGAATAATAGATACAGATTTCACAGAGAGAGTGTGGCCCAGCTCCAGAGACTGAGCAGGGCCCACACCAAGTTTAACAGAAAAGTAAGAAATACACACTTAAAGTTTAGTACAGAGTACAGGCTGGCTCAAGAGAATAAGCAGCCACCTGCTAAAAGTAAGCTTAACACAAAAGTAAAGCACACACACACCTCAGACAGTGAAGTGTGGGTTGGCTCCAGGAAAGTGAGCAGCAACCCTGCCTCCTACCGGGATTCAGCTTTTACAGTTAAGCTCTCTAGTACATATGCATGTTATCTAATGAATATTCAACTAAGGAGGTGGTTCCCTGTTATGCAACATATTCTTGCACATG
>NW_007728243.1:230869-231926 GCF_000696425.1 Galeopterus variegatus
TCTAGTGGAAGGTCATTCAAACAATAAACTTCACTTTACCGAGCATGCTCAGCTACTAGGGTTATATAACCCTTCTCTACTGAGCATGCCCAGCCACTGGATTTGCATTAGCCAGCCCCTTACAGTCTCATTTTCCTCATGCTGGTGCTAAAAATAGGTCTAATAAGCAACAGTAACTTTCCTCTAGGGGAGGGCCTAGAGAAGGGGATTGAGACCTTGGGGAGTGGCCTGAAACCCAGAGGTATGTCCTGAAACCCGAACCCAGGGAAAATGAGCATCTCCTATATCAAACTGAATCTAGATCAGCCTGTGAATACTTTAACCAAGAATATAGTGCAGCCAGTTTTGGATCTAGACAGTTACTTCCCCTTACTGGCTGGAAGCCCTGAGCTGTCATGTAAGAAGTCCTAGTAACATGCTGAAGAGACCATATAGAGGGACATTGAGATCATATGGAGAGGGTGAATATTATAGCTGGGCCCAGCCTTAAATCATCTCTGTCAAGACAGAAGCCTGCTTAAGCCCTCAAGATCAGTTCAGTCACCAGCTGAGTACCACTGGATAACCTCTCTATGCCACAGGGAACAGAAATATCATTCAGCTGAGCCCTGCATGAATCATGAAGCATAAAATTATAATATATAATTCAATGTTTGTGGTTTAAAGCCATTAAATTTTGAGGGAGTTAGTTAGGCAGCAATATGTGTCTGGAACATAAATAACGTCTGAGAATTTTCAAAAATGAACAAAATATGAATCCATAGATTAAGGTGTCCCATTGAGTCCCAAGCAAAGGAAATAGAACTTATCCCTACGTGGATACACTGTTGTGGACTGCACAGTGCAAGAACAAAGTGAAGTCTTAAAGAAATCGAAAGAGAAAGAGCAGATTACCTACAAATAAAAAATTCTAAGACTGAAAGCAGATTCCTTTAACAGCAAAAAAAGAGACTAGAATATAATGGGATAATATTTTCCAAGTAATATGGGAAACTGCCAACCTAAAAATTTATAACATGCTAGATCATAATTCAGGATTAAGAGCAAAATCAAGATA
>NW_007728243.1:233297-237859 GCF_000696425.1 Galeopterus variegatus
TTTTTTTTTTTAAATACTCAATAAAGTACATATTCTACCACTCATGTTATCTCTCATAGTTTGGGTGGATCTATTATGTGTCTGACATTGGAATTTAGGACTACAAACTATTTGTGGTAAGTCTTGTTGGAAAAGACATGTACTCAAGTGGAAACAATTCCAAATGGCATTAGCCGACATTTATTCATTGATCACCTACAATTTTCTGCTTCTTGAATTTTACTTTATACTGGTGCTGTAATTGGGCACATCTCTGGAATGGGGAGAAGATGTGACTTGTGTAGAAATCAAAACGAAGATGTGAGGAGGGGGATAAAATGTTTAGGAGTATTCAGGCTACACATATCCCTCAGCTAAATTTTTTGAAAAAGAACAGTGAAGAGCCTGACTAGACTAATAAAACTTAATTATTACAGTGATGTCAAGGGAGGCAACGTGGAGTTGAAGGAGAAACTCTAAACTTGGCGCTAAGAGAAGGGAGTTTAAATCTAACTAGACTCTTCTACTTGCTACTTCATTGGCCTTTATGAACTTTACTTCCCTGGGCAATAATATATAAAATGACCCCTACATCTAATGTTTGTGGTAGTGTTGGGAGGTGGGGGAAAAATGAGACAATGAAAACAAAAGCACACGGCATAGTATTTGGCCCACTGAAGTTCATTAAAATGTCACATGATTCTGTATTGACTGAAAATCCATTATATTGTTTGCAGAAAAAGCTACTATAGAAAAAAAATGTGGGCATTTAAATAGTCTATTTTAAGAATTGGGAATTTTATTCCTATTAAAAATGAGGAAAATTTTGTCATAATGCTTTCTCCATTAATTTTAATTAGGTCCTATTAAATGTTCCAGAATCTCTTTTTTGGTAACTAGACTTACTGTTGAGATGTACTATTAATTGTAGATGGAACTTCTTGATTGTCAAATTTCTTTTTGAGGAATTTTGTTTCATTTAAGTGTTGTCCTAATGTGGGATGCCATGGCATAACCTCACAGAAGACACGGTCATGATGTACATGTTGTGTACAGAGTTCAGGTTTTCCTCTCGGTGGGAGACTTTTCACTGGACACTGCGACTCTAGGAAGACCAAAAATTTGGGTGAGTCACGCACTTGGGACCATATTTCAGTGGTGGCCACAAGTGGGAAATTTATCTCTGGCCATCGAAACAAGATTCATCTGCTCAGAGAACTAAAGAATACTCTTCTCCAATGACAGTTTGTAAGTTGCTTCTTTGTCCTTCAAAATAATCCTTCAAAATTGGAAAATATCTCATCAAAAAGAAGGCATTTAAGTGTGCAAATGATTTATGGAGACTGAGATCTAAACCTACCATCCCATAGAGAGAGACGGTGACAATATCTGTACCTTAAAACTGCAGAAATAGTTGGGTTAAAGAGTGTTCTGCTTATTGAATTTCTTATTCACTTATTTTTCCTTCGTTTGTACATTTTTCACACTGGATTAGTGTATTGAAAGAAGATTCCTAAAGGAAACGACAAGTAGGCTTTAGCGGAAAAAAAAATAAGAAAGAAAGTGATGGTGAGGATATTCTTAATGAAAGCAAGCAGTTGAAATGGCCTATCAACTTGAAATTCTAGAAACTGTAAAAATAATTTAGAGTGGAAGAAAAAAGTATCCATGGTGAGTAGCTGGAAGTAGGGTCAGAGAGCTGTGCAGTGATAGATCAAGGAGGGACCTCTTGCTAAATAGAGAAGTTTGAAATTTATTCTAAAAATTATAAAGAGACATTGAAAGATGAGTCATCAGTTTCCTATTGCTGCTGTGACAAATTACCACACACTTAGTGATTTAGTATAAGACAAATTTATTATCTTACAGTTCTGAAGTTTCAAAGTCCAAAATTAGTCTCACTGGTTCCTTCCAGAGGCTCAGAGAGGAGAATCTATTTGCTTGCCTTTTTCAGCTTCTAGAGTTTGTTTGCATTTCTCAGCTCAAAGCCCCTTCCTTGCATCACTCCTACCTCTTGCTTCTGTCATCACATCTCCTACTGTTGACTCTGGTCCTCTGTCTCACTGTTAAAAGGACCCTTGTGATTACATCTTTTTCAGCTTCTAGAGTTTGTTTGCATTTCTCAGCTCAAAGCCCCTTCCTTGCATCACTCTTACCTCTTGCTTCTGTCATCACATCTCCTACTGTTGACTCTGGTCCTCTGTCTCACTGTTAAAAGGACCCTTGTGATTACATTGAGCTTGCCTCAATAATTCAGGATAATCTCACCAACTCAAGATCCTTAACTTACTCACAATTGTGAAGTCCCTTTAACCATGTAAGGTAACGTGCTCACAGGATTCAGGGATTAGGATGTGAACATCTTCAGGAAGGCTTGGAAGGAGTTCTCTGATACAGTGGGAGTGAGTCTGAAGAACTTTCATGCTGGAGGGAGGTGGGTAGTTAAAAAGAGGCAGTTTCTGAGTTCTTGATGAAAAGTGGTTTACTCTACATCTGTTAATGTGCAACGTGAAACCCAACAGGACTGCTCCTCATTTCCTTCACAGGAACAAATGCCCTTGTGATAAGTAACAAACACATTTGTGAAGTACCTTTTGACCGAATCTAGAAACTAACTGGATAAGGGGAGAGTGAGGCATAGAGGTTAAGAAGCACCTCTGGTTTCCAAATTTGAATCACCTTTACTATAAATGGAAAATTTAGGGAAAGAAGAGAGTGGAAAGGAAAATATAGTTCAATCAAGGACCCTACTAGACATTAGGGCGCCATTGTACAAATTAGAATAACATAAAAAATTAGAACATACTCTGTAGCACAGTAACAATAATAGTTCTTACTGAGCCATAAGCCACTTGTTTGCAATTATCAATTAAATTGACTCCTAGAATAAAGGCCAATTATTTTTTTAAAATATACTGCATTTTGAAAGTGTTTGCATTTTGTCCTGCAGGCACATGGTTTTGTCATTAGACTACCTCTTTATATGTAAAAATAGATGTCCCTTCTTTCAAACAGATGCAGTTCCTAGAGAGGGCACAGTAGGAGCCTGACAAAAGCCATAGCCATAGCGACAGAGTTCCTGAGCCCAGTTTTGTACATGGTAAACATGAAGGACGGGGAAAACCCAGGTGAAATTGTGTTAAGGGCATTTCTCAGAAGAACAGTAAACAATCTGGATGCCAGTTTTGGACCTATCAGCAGAAAAATATTTGAAGGTCTAGAATGGTTGAGATTGTACAGAAAGAGAGTTACATAACACTGACAGGCAATCAAATTTACAGATAGAATGTCCAAAAATACAGTATCATTGCTAGCATCAGAATGAGACAATCTCTTCTTGCAGCGAAAGTGTAGGGGTAATTTAGTGTGTTCAGTCAGTGGTTATGGCAAGACTATACATTTGCCATTAGGCTGTTTGTATTTTTATAAATGTTTTGATGTATTAAATATTAAAGGTAAGTCATTTGGGGAGCAATAATAAAAAATGAAGTAAATCTTTGTCATTTGCTATCATCAAAAGGGAAGAGTTGTGTAAAGACATCTGTGGGAGATCAACCATGGGTGAAAACAGCTAGAAAATCCCTTGATGCACACTTAAATCAAAGTCTCTTAGAAACCTCTGGAAAGGGAAAGGGGGGGGGGATTGAGAATTGGAAAAGGGAGCAAATGAAAAATTCAAATTAAAACATCATCCTGAATTTTTCAACCAATTTATTTTTACATTGAACTAATTTCATAAAGTGATGTTTGATTCTAATTATTTGAACCTATATGAAATGTTTTGACAGGGGAGAATGCATTTCCTTAAGCTCCATTTGTGGAATTCAGTTATCTATTCAATATATGTATTTCATTTAACTTCAGCTGATTTGAGACGTTCAACTCTCCATTGGGAGGCGCTTGGCTTTTTTCATAAATGTGTAATTTTCAGCTCTAAGAAACACTTCCACCTTCAGGGAGCAATATATTTTATTTCGCCAGTAGTTACTTATTTTATTTACACTATCAAGTAGCCAACAAGTACATTTTCTCATACTGTACCCAACATAAATGAAGTTCAAGCATTCAGTTTGCCCAACTTTTCCAAAAAAAAAAATGAAGTTTAAGCATTCAATTTGCCCAACTTTTCCAGAAAAAAAATTTAAAAAATACTTCCTGGCACAGTAACTAACAGTAGTTCTTATTGAGCCATAAACTACCTGTTTGAAACTACCAATTAAATTAACTCATAGAATAAAGGCCAATTTAATTAAACATGTATACACACACACACACACACACACACATATATATATATATATATACATACATACTGCATTTTGAAAGTGTTTGCATTTTGCATTTGGCATCTCTGCAAAAGGTTAGAAGATTCTGAATCTTGCAGCATACGTTTGTTAATGGTTCTATTTTAGAGTAACCTAAGCATGAAAAACTAGAAGTGCTTTCTCTCTTATTGGCCATTTTGTGAGCTGCATAAAACTGAATTATGGCAAGTTCTGATTCATTGGATTGTTATTTGTTAAAAAATGTGCAGAAATTAAGCTATCAGAAATGTTCCTTTTAAATGAATATTGAAAAGTAGT
>NW_007728243.1:238960-239999 GCF_000696425.1 Galeopterus variegatus
GAGCATTAAAGAGGTATATTACATTTAAGCAGACAGCGTAAGAAATCCAGGAGGTGGCCTTGGCAGATCTGGCTGCTATTATTTGCTCTGTTGATAATGTACCATGTAACCTTTAACAACTAAATTTACACATTTGTGCCTCCTTTTCCTCATCTTTAAAAAGTGATTTGAGTTGCCCTGATACATAAAATTCCTCTCAACTCCAAGCTCCTCAATTTGAAGGAGGGGCAGAATTAGTGAGCACATGGGATAAGGAATTTATTTGATTCCAGGGCAGAAAATATATATTCTCTGACTTCTTTCCTGTCCTATCATGCCTGGGTGGGACAGCACTTACTCATGTCTGCTTTCAGCTGAAGAAAAAGAAGGAAAAAAAGTCATTTGGTTCTTTTAAATCCATATTTCAGAAAAGTAAAGGTCTGTGTAAAATATCAGGGCATAACAGAATTATAATGCATCGCATAAGCACATTGGGCCAGGCTTGGTTGTAAATTCATCCACCCATCCATCTATCCTCCATCAATATACCTATTCAGCCAATATGTACTGTATACTTACTATGTTCAGGTTCTGTGTAAGCACTAGAAATACACTGGTCAACAAGACAGGCCTGTCTCTGCTTTGTGGAATTTAATGTAAATTAGGGGCATGTATATAAATAAACACATAATGAGTTAATTACATCTGTGAAAACCACTATTTAAGAAAATACAGAGAGTAATAACAATTTATAACAAGCAGCTTTTTTCTTCATCTAAGAAAGCAGACCTGATTATCCCCACACAAACTAACCTTTTTATTCAAAAGAAGCTGGAGATCCAAGTCACAAGACTGCATTATTACAACATTAACACTATTGGCTTCTAAATGATAAATTTAGAAAACTGCCCGTGCCTTATGACTTCCAAAGAGGTATTGGAAAGGATTTGCCCTCGTGAAGACAAACAGAAGTACAGTAAATTTAATATCAGATTGGTATTCCAAGTGCACTAAGGCAATAAAGAACAATAACAACTAAGTCCTGAAAGAACTAACAGAT
>NW_007728243.1:241283-261149 GCF_000696425.1 Galeopterus variegatus
ATCATTAGTGAAGAGCAAAATGTATCATTTCTTTCAGTAGCACTGCAATTAGGTACCCTTTGATTCTATCTCTGCTTCATAGTCTACTCCGTACAAAGTTACTCAGCTAGAAAATGTCAGCATTAGTTAACCACTCTTAGCTTCAGTTTCCTCACCTTTAAAAATACTGCATATTTAATTGCATTAAGTGAAACAGTCTCCTGTGCCTAGGGTTGTGTTCGGTAGATAAAGATAACAGTTCAAAGAAAGTTGTCAGTCTAGTCTTTTATATGCATTATCACATGAATATACGGACTACATAATTTGATTTTTCACAAAGCCGTGTAAAGTATGCATTTTTATTGTATATGTGTATATTACATAATATGTACACACACACTTGCACATGTGCACACACATATGTGCATGCACACACCAACATATATACTTATATACTTGGATGAATCATTTGCTGATTTATTCATGATCACCCATCTTTATAGAGTAATAGTTAACTATACTCTAACTACCTTTTAGAATGTACTGAAAAGTAAATGATATGAGTAATATTTTCAAGCAGTAACGACACATAATATAAGTTCTTGTTTATAGCCATCATACATTAACCACAAATATCAGCATTGTCTTCATCATAGCTAAGATTTAGAATATCCTCAGTTTGTCCCTGCTTTCAGAATTTAAAACTTGTGGCTTTCTCCTGAGCCTTTGAAGGTAGTTTCAGAACTGGATCATATCTCTTAGTTCCAGAATAGGATAATATTCTCATTTTTGCTTCGTCTTAGCCAGACAGCCATCTTTGGACAACAAGTGAAATAACCATGTGGTACAAGATGGCACTCAATTGAACGTACAGTTTATGTTCTCACCAGTGACATGGGTGACGGCAGATGGAGAATGTGTAGAGAAGGGTTGATTATCAATGTTTCAGCCTCCTCAAGAGAATCAAGAGACATGGCAACTTCTCAGGGCTTACTGTGGGAGTTACCCTCAAATAAGAGGAAATATTAGAATCTTACACATGGGGACAGGAAATATCTATTGAATCTCTGTTCTACTGCCCATTTTGGCAAATAAAAATTTCCTGGAAAATACATAAACAATCTCAGAATCAGTTTATCCATCCCAGACAACTTATAGGAGATAATAGACATGGGGTCTTCTGCATTTTTATAGCCCAGGTTTCCTTCTAGTCGTTTGAGTGACAGAAATGACATGCGGCTACAGGGTGTATTTTTCACACTTACTCTCCCAGAGAAATTAAAATATTTAAAATAAGAGGAATGATAGCTCAATTTTACTCTTTGTTAGTGAGAACACACCTAACACATATGCACCATCTGACAATCATATACGAGTATTAGAAGGGATATTGAAAACTATATCATCTCCAAGGGAATGACCGGAATTATAAAGGAAACACCAAAATTTTGAGGGTTTGAAGGAGGAAATGATGCTGTTTAAATTCGAATGAGACATATGAGGTGGACACTCTAAATTTCATTTACGAAATTTTTGAAAATAATTACTTTCTATTTACTAGTCCTTTAACTTACTCCAAGACACAACCAGTGATTGGAAGATTAAAAAAAAAACCCTACTTCCCCAAATTTTCAAATGTGATTGAAAGTGATTCAGAATATCTCATGTAAGAGTGAGTTTCCATCATTTAATCACTTGAAGCAAGAGAGTGTCAAGTAAAATATTTCTAAAGATAGTTTATACTCTAGTTTACAAGTTGTGTGCCAAAGAAGAGTAGATCCAGGTTAGGTGAAATGGTGCTTCTTAAAATATGATATTCTATCATTGAATATTATTGAAAAATACTGTGTTAAATTGTCAGGGTTTTTAAAATTATTATTACAGGACTTGCCAGAGCACTTCAGATAACATTGTGCATTCCCAAGCAATGAATGGGGAGGAGGGGATATGATCATAAAGAGTCTCAAAATTAATGGATTTGAGATTCTAATATATTATTTTTGCCCTCTTATTAAGTTTGTTTAAAACTACTGAAAATTCATTGCTTTGTAATGCAAGTGTGTTAAAGAATAAAAATAAATACAAATAAGCTATGGAAGTCATCACCATATTGGTATTTGAAGCAACATGTGTGTCCAGCATTCTGAGTGCATGACGGGGTTATTCCAGAACCACAATACAATGATAGCAAAAGATCAGGAAATGTGGTGGCATTGTCTAAGCATATTTACCCAGCTGGTAATGCATAATTATTCATGAGATGATCACATGGGAGTAGATTCAGGAAGTCTTGGGGTAATCCATTTATTTAACTGAAGACGGTAACAAATAATTATTTTCTACCTTCAGTGGATTAGTTGACCTGGGCCAGTCCATGACCTATTTGCCCTCAGATCTATTCCTCATCCTTTGTCTGTTGTGCTCTGGGTAACAAGGAGCTTCTCTCTCTTGGCTCTCAGGTTAGCCAACTTCTGGAGGGGTTCAGCCAACAGGAGATGTTAGTGAGAGATTGGAGGACAGGAAGACCCAAATTTTTCCTCTTTTTTCTGTGCCTCAGGCTGGATCTTTATAGCATCTGGATTACTTCAGTGGTTCTAACTCCCTTCAAATTGTGGTTCTAGCCCTTGGGATGTGATAATTCTGCCCTTCTCTTGGTCCCTCATGTCTAGAGTGGTAGTGGCTTTTTGCTTCTGCTAATCTCTGGGTTGCAGCAGTCTTCTTTTGGCTTCTTAGCAATTCTATCACCTATATAACAAATCCCCAGCATTTTATCTTCATAATTTATGTACTTTTAACCATCTGTTTCTCTAGCTGGGTGCTGACTAATACAAGGATGTTCAACATTACAGAGGCATAATTTTTTATAATGTTAATGCATTATTATTATCTCATAGAATTCCAGAAATAAAAAGGATCTTAGGAATTGCTTAGCCAAAGAGCCAGACTTCAATGTGTGATGAGGAGAGAGAGAGAGCCAAATGGGTAGGGATGTGAAACCTCACCCTTTTTCCTACAAATCACTATAAATAAGTACTTGTTCCATGTCAGAAAAAAGTGTTCTATAGATATATTTGCTTTCCATGATATTACAGAAAAGGCCCATATAAGGATTTACTTTTAGTGCAACTCATTTTTCACTACATCCTTTCAGATTCAGCAACCCTTTCTTGAACTTTTTTTTTTTTCTAAGCATGGCAAGGGACATTATCCATATTGTTCTGCTTTATCTTCCCATCAACCCTTTGAAGGTGGAAGTATTATTCAGAAATTGAGGTTTAGAAAGGTGAAGTGGCCTGCCTAAACCTGCACAGTAAATAAGCACCCAAAATCAGACCTGAACTCCACATTAAGTTCTTCCCGCAACACAATACTGCTTCCCTTGATGATTAAATTCTTATCTGATCTTAAAGTTACAAAGGTTTTAGGGAATAAAATGATGAGTTTAATTGTGTAGATGTCAAATAAAAAAACACGTGAATGTGCCTTTTAGCAAGACTTTAATTAATCTGACGTCTGATCTAACCCTGATATAGTTACTTTTGCCAACTCTGCTGTTTTTGTTTAAACAATGTCTTATAAAATATTCCTTTCCCCAGATACAGGATAAATACTAGCATCTATAAACTTTCTTTTTGTCTACCACTTAGAATATGCCTTTCTCACAAATTATTCTTTCCAAGCTTATCCATTAATATTAATATTAGAACTCTCATCATCATCCTTTCCAAAATAATTCAGTGCACAAGCTTTGGTGATGAGGGAAAGGAGAGACAAAAATCTTTAACAGACTCACATATGGGAGGGAAAAACCAATTAAAGATTATCTCTGAACCAGGTCTGCCAATATGAGATGAGGTGCATAACTAATCAGCCCAAGACATACAACAGGTGAAGTGATGAAAATGTGATTGTGAGAAATGCAGTGACAGTCTGATGTGCATAATTCATTTTTCCCATGGAGCCCTGCCCATCTGCTGTGGCTCAATTGAATATCAGAAGATGGAAGGAGGCCATCATTCATTAACTCGCCAAACTCCTTTAGGGCCTGGCTTCTTCGTTTGGTTTCTGTTCTTGCACCAAAGACTTGGAAACCACTGATACAACTCTACGGATTTCTGAACTTTCCAGGCTAGGATCTAATCAGCTTCTCTTCTAAAGGGAGCAGAGGTGTGGAGTGCTTTATACACAAAGAAGAGAGAGTCTAACATTAGCTAACGCTCCAAAGAGCTGCCTTCTCCTTGACTATGATAGATTAAAACCATGAAAGCACAGGCCTTAATACTAATGTCCTTGGAAATGATCCTCTCAGGCATTATTTTTCCTAGCCCTGCCTAGGCTCATGCAGGTTTTCAACACTAAGCTTTTCCAGTCAGCCTTTCTAGTCACTGCTCAAAAGAATTTCTTTTTTTTTTCCTTTTTGTCTTTTTTACTGACCGGCAACAGGATCACAACCCTCAGTGTTGCGCCCGCACCGCGCTCAGCCAGTGAGCGGGAACCGGTCTCCACATGGGATCCGAACCCGCGGTGGGAGCGCCACTGCGCTTCCAAGCGGCGCACTCTCCAGTGCGCCACTGGGCTGGCCCCTCAAAAGAATTTCTGAACTTTAAGGCACACATGTAATGGGTAGATGATTTTAATTTAGTTATGTATAATATATAGTTCATTTACATAAAAAATGTTTATCAAATGATGCTTTGTATTGAGACGTCCTCGATTATCCATTTGTAATTTGAGAATTAGTAGTGGTGTGTCTTTCTCTCTGATTCAGTTATCTATTCATCTGACAACTATAGAATGAGTGCTTTCTACGCCAGGCTCAGAATAGGGAGATTTTAGAGGATCAGTAAGTACTAAAACCCAGTTCCTTTATTCAAGGAGCTCAAGTCCTGGTAGTTGCTTGTTATTTGCATTGATGCCACAGCAAAAACATGCATTATTTTTGCCTTTCAGATGCCTTCTCTCCAAATCCCTGAATCCTGTCTCTATTCCTCAAGCTCTGTCTAGAATGTGAACTCCATGAGAATGAGACAGTTGAACCATGCTCACCAGTTTTTTATCCCCACTCCCAACACTGCCTGACACATGCTCAAGCAATATTCGTATTACTGTATTCATTTATCAAAAAAAATTGTTTTATAGAGCCAAATGGTTTCCTGTTTCTCTAACCCCTGTTTTACTCAGACAAACCATTGGTATTAGACACATCTCAGAGTTGATGCTTAATTTTGAAAAACTAGCTGGAGTTATAAAATATATACTGTTTGAGGGTAGAGACATGTTTTCACCATGTTGGTGATCCCCTCAGTCTTAAACACATATCATTAGTACTCCCTACATTTTTTTTTGTTGTTGTTGTTTAACAGATTTTGAGTTTCACCAATGGAAAAACAAACAGCACTGTCTAGCCCTCTTACTAATAAAATGTCTTCTTTAGAAATATTTTTCTTTTGTTAAAAATCAAAGAGAATATAAGAATATGGCATAGTAAATATCAGAATTGTTCCATGAGTTTTATAAATCTGTACAGAAAAAGCATGATTTGAAAATTACTCTTTTAATGCTTTATTAACAAATCGAGAGATTTTTGTTCATTGGATTATTAATCAGTGGACCCAGTTTGCAAGTTTTTCTATTAGGAATATTAGAATACATACAATTATTTTTTTTCTCCATTACCACTTTGATTAATTCATTTTTTAAAAATAACAACTCAGAGTAATATTGGTCTTCAACAGACATTTTTAATGAAGGAATTGGAATTGTGTCAGAGAACTTCCAAATATCTTTAGGTAAAAAATGTATATAGCATTTTGTGGAGAATGCATATCTTAAAATATAAAACCTAAATCTTTTTTATTAAGGAGTCTTCCTTAAAACTGAAAGGGTTTGCCAAAGCACACCACCTTTGGTTCCAACAAGGCAGTGACCAAATATTGTGGCTTTGCTATAATTTCCAGAAGCAGATTAGAACTCTAAAGATGTTAGGAACTGCTAGTGGAATGCAAAATTTCTGTAGCTTCAAAGATTATATTTAAATATATGTACCAAGATTATTAAGAATGTAAGCTTATATGGAATTGGAAACCTGCAAGTTTTGCTTTCCTGCCAGAAATCTTAATAAACTGAAACGATTGGCATGGTCCACAAACAACAAACAAGATTAGTAGAAGTTACACACCCTACTCATTATTGCTTTGTTGAAGAGTCACTCAATTGAGAGAATGATATTATAGGAGTTATTTACATTGATATGAATTATTTGGTCCATAAACAAATGAGTAATGACCTGTTAGTCCAGGAGATTAAAAGCTAAGCAGATGTTTCACAAGAATAAAATTAGTCTGGAGAAGGAAACAGAAAACAAATTCACATTTGACATTGGCTTGCAGAGTTGAATGGTGTCAGATAACTTGTGTTTGTTGGGAAATATGAGGGAATGCTTTTTCCAGTTTTGCTCAGGACCATTTACAGATGAGCTTAAAAGTTCTATTTTGAAAAAAATAAAATGTCTTTTTTAAACAAGGAAGTAGTTACTGAGAAAATGGGTCTTCAAGCAGCCTAATCCTAAATCCTATTTTGATAAAGGCTGCTTAACATCTCAGGATTGAAGTTTATGTCCTGAAGGTTTATTTCATTGGACTCCACAAAAATCATTGATCCACAGCAGCCTAATCCTAAATCCTATTTTGATAAAGGCTGCTTAACATCTCAGGATTGAAGTTTATATCCTGAAGGTTTATTTCATTGGACTCCACAAAAATCATTGATCCACGGACCCACTGTAGTAGGTAATGCTATGTTCTGTGGATTTTTTTATGCTACCAGTCAGTAAAGTAGAGAAAAACCTTTTCCAGGATTGTGGAAAAAGATGACCAATAGGAAAGTGAAGTTCAGAGAGGTAAAGGACTTTCACTATGTAATAGATCAAGAAAGTCAGTCTGATACAATGTGGTTAGAGTAAAAAATTCATAAGGGCCCTAAAGTAGGTGATTTTGTGTTTCAAAAAATCGTGTATTGCTTATCAACAATGAGAATTGGACTAAACTAAATATTGGTCATGCAGAGATTTACTCCCTGCCACCAAGGAGCTTACTGTCTCATTGAAAAGAGGTTATAGCTTTGTAATAAGATGTTCTGATCTGCATCTCTGGGCCTCCAAGGATGTACTGACTCTCAGTTAGGACCCTGCTAAGTGTTAGTCACTTAGTTCAAGAATGATACTGGGATGAGGTAGGAACATGGATTTGCATTGATGGAAATAGCTGATGCCTAATCTTAAAATTTCTCATGTTTATATATCTTACAGAAGTATAACTACTCTTTAATTGAGTGACACTAAGTCCTGAGGATATAGGCATGATCATTATGCCCATTAGTTAAAAATAACAATCGTGATGTTTCAGTTAAGAAATCTAAGATGCAAAGAGTTTAACAAAATTATTGAAGCTACCACAAGTATGAATAACAGGGCCAGGATTAAAAATCCAGATAAGTTTGAGTTCAATCCAATGCTTTTTTAACAAATTATCAAATATTAAAGGATATGGAGGTGGTACAGGTGTGAATAAAATAGGGAGTTTTAAAACCATACATATCTAAACTCCACTCCTGTGATACCTTTGGACTATTATAAAGAATACACTTCATTTTAAAAAGGAGTAGGCATTTTTAAATATTTTACTTTTAATTTAAAATGTGATGGGTTAGTGTTCAGTATGTTTCAAATTGTTTAACTTAGGCAAACTATTTGAAAATCATCTAACTATGCAAACTAGTATATTCATCGCACCATCCCAATTAAGAATATGCTATTCTTCTCAGTGTAATTTAACTATGCCTTTTAGCAAAGCGTTAAAGCTGCATGAATATTAGGAAGTTTTGAATGCATTTGCTAATATGCTGATTACATAATCAATGGTACTGATCATGTAGTAAGATAAATTGCCATTGACTTTGAACTGTCTTCAAATTCCCCAAACATAAATTACCATAAATTTTTAATTTGAATTAACTTTGTTTCTAGAAAAAGCATAAGAAACTATCATTTCGTCTGTGTGGTTATTTGTAATTCATTGACAATTAGCATTCTTAATATATCATATGAAGTCTTTCAGCTGAAAATTTTCCTGCAAAATATATCTAGGGAAGACTTCCTGTCTCCCTACAACACACCATGTGTTTATTCCAGGTCTGATACACCCTCACTTTTTCTCACTTTTCTTTCCTGATAGGTTCTCTCTTGCTTGCTCAAAAGAGATGCTACCATGGATTGAATGTCCCTCCAAAACTCATTGAAGCTTGACCCTCATTGTAACAGTGTTAAGAGAGTGGGAAATTTATTGTGGTATTTGAAAGGTGGGGCCTTTAAAAGGTGATTGTATCATGAGGACTGTGCCCTTGTGAATGGATGAATCCATTTGTGGACTAATGGGTTGTCAATGAGTGATTCTGATGGCTTTATAAGAAGAGTAAGTGAGCACGTTAACACCCTCTTGCTCATGCCATACTCACTGTGTGATACCGTGGTTGCCGCAAGACTCTGTAGAGTTCCCACCAAGAAGAAAGCCCTCACCAGATGTGCTCTCTGGACCTTGGGTTTCCCAAGCTCCAAACCTGTAAGAAGTAAATTTCATTTTCTTTATAAATTATCTGGTTTCAGGTGTTCTATTATTAGCAACAGAACAAGGATGAATACAGATGCCCGATTCAAGCATAACATCCTAAAAAATTTCTTTCCTACAAGTTGTAGGTTGTGGTACATAATCAGTGAGTAATTTGTTCTCAAAAGCAGAAAGAAAAAGAAAAATATAGTATTAATTATATTAACACTATTGTTAATAATAACACTAGCTAACATTATCGATATTTATTCCATTGGAAACTTTACATCAGTCATGCTCCTCCAGCCAAGAACCACCAGGAATGTGCCTATGGTCCAACTAGTTAAGTTTATTACTCACAGTAAAGGAAAATACATACTACTGGAAACCATGAGATATCTCAGTAAAAGTCTGTTAGAAAGGACTTGTTATAACATCTTTGCTCTGGTGGGGCTGGAGTGGATGCAAAGAAGTGGGGCTTTGCTCTGGACTGGATAATATCAGAAAGTGAGGATAGTTTTAAAATTGGATATCTCAATAAATCTGTAGGGAATACCAACTAGAGGGATGCTAAATGGTAATTTGTAAAAAAGCAGCAGTCAGTCATACTAAGAGAGGGAGTTGTTTGGTATTTTGCAACTTAAACAATATTCATGTTTTGTCAGTTGTTAGACTTGATTATTGAGTGTTCTCATTTTAGTCTTCATCAATCATGACCACAGAGTGGCCTTGTCTGATGTCAATATTCTATGAAATTGTTTATGTTCAATAATAGAAGAATAAGGCATAGCAGTGAGTGCCAGGACAGCTCGTAGCAACACCAAGACCTACATGATCATACCAGGCTGGTTCTTAGATGTCAGGAAATGCTTTGCTCTTTCTCAATACATATATCATACCATTTCATTAACCAACGATCCAATTGGTTTTATAAAATGACCATCTCCATTCTACTAGTAAGACCAATGAAAGCCAGATGTATTCTGATCATACCAGGCTGGTTCTTAGATGTCAGGAAATGCTTTGCTCTTTCTCAATACATATATTATACCATTTCATTAACCAACGATTCAATTGGTTTTATAAAATGACCATCTCCATTCTACTAGTAAGACCAATGAAAGCCAGATGTATTTGAACATTAGGTATTTGAACATTAGGCTGTTTGCATCCCTGATTCCAGAGGATAAACTAAACTAAACTCTCCATTAATATGCATATGAGAGAATTAATAATTTTATTTTTCCCCTTTTGAGTCAAGTATTACTCTAAGAACTACAAACACTAGTAAGTTTTCTAGTCCAGATCCACTGATATCACCCAACATTTCAAATTTAGCCCTTCCNAATTACTGTATTCATTTATCAAAAAAATTGTTTTATAGAGCCAAATGGTTTCCTGTTTCTCTGACCCCTGTTTTACTCAGACAAACCATTGGTATTAGACACATCTCAGAGTTGATGCTTAATTTTGAAAAACTAGCTGGAGTTATAAAATATATACTGTTTGAGGGTAGAGACATGTTTTCACCATGTTGGTGATCCCCTCAGTCTTAAACACATATCATTAGTACTCCCTACATTTTTTTTTGTTGTTGTTGTTTAACAGATTTTGAGTTTCACCAATGGAAAAACAAACAGCACTGTCTAGCCCTCTTACTAATAAAATGTCTTCTTTAGAAATATTTTTCTTTTGTTAAAAATCAAAGAGAATATAAGAATATGGCATAGTAAATATCAGAATTGTTCCATGAGTTTTATAAATCTGTACAGAAAAAGCATGATTTGAAAATTACTCTTTTAATGCTTTATTAACAAATCGAGAGATTTTTGTTCATTGGATTATTAATCAGTGGACCCAGTTTGCAAGTTTTTCTATTAGGAATATTAGAATACATACAATTATTTTTTTTCTCCATTACCACTTTGATTAATTCATTTTTTAAAAATAACAACTCAGAGTAATATTGGTATTCAACAGACATTTTTAATGAAGGAATTGGAATTGTGTCAGAGAACTTCCAAATATCTTTAGGTAAAAAATGTATATAGCATTTTGTGGAGAATGCATATCTTAAAATATAAAACCTAAATCTTTTTTATTAAGGAGTCTTCCTTAAAACTGAAAGGGTTTGCCAAAGCACACCACCTTTGGTTCCAACAAGGCAGTGACCAAATATTGTGGCTTTGCTATAATTTCCAGAAGCAGATTAGAACTCTAAAGATGTTAGGAACTGCTAGTGGAATGCAAAATTTCTGTAGCTTCAAAGATTATATTTAAATATATGTACCAAGATTATTAAGAATGTAAGCTTATATGGAATTGGAAACCTGCAAGTTTTGCTTTCCTGCCAGAAATCTTAATAAACTGAAACGATTGGCATGGTCCACAAACAACAAACAAGATTAGTAGAAGTTACACACCCTACTCATTATTGCTTTGTTGAAGAGTCACTCAATTGAGAGAATGATATTATAGGAGTTATTTACATTGATATGAATTATTTGGTCCATAAACAAATGAGTAATGACCTGTTAGTCCAGGAGATTAAAAGCTAAGCAGATGTTTCACAAGAATAAAATTAGTCTGGAGAAGGAAACAGAAAACAAATTCACATTTGACATTGGCTTGCAGAGTTGAATGGTGTCAGATAACTTGTGTTTGTTGGGAAATATGAGGGAATGCTTTTTCCAGTTTTGCTCAGGACCATTTACAGATGAGCTTAAAAGTTCTATTTTGAAAAAAATAAAATGTCTTTTTTAAACAAGGAAGTAGTTACTGAGAAAATGGGTCTTCAAGCAGCCTAATCCTAAATCCTATTTTGATAAAGGCTGCTTAACATCTCAGGATTGAAGTTTATGTCCTGAAGGTTTATTTCATTGGACTCCACAAAAATCATTGATCCACAGACCCACTGTAGTAGGTAATGCTATGTTCTGTGGATTTTTTTATGCTACCAGTCAGTAAAGTAGAGAAAAACCTTTTCCAGGATTGTGGAAAAAGATGACCAATAGGAAAGTGAAGTTCAGAGAGGTAAAGGACTTTCACTATGTAATAGATCAAGAAAGTCAGTCTGATACAATGTGGTTAGAGTAAAAAATTCATAAGGGCCCTAAAGTAGGTGATTTTGTGTTTCAAAAAATCGTGTATTGCTTATCAACAATGAGAATTGGACTAAACTAAATATTGGTCATGCAGAGATTTACTCCCTGCCACCAAGGAGCTTACTGTCTCATTGAAAAGAGGTTATAGCTTTGTAATAAGATGTTCTGATCTGCATCTCTGGGCCTCCAAGGATGTACTGACTCTCAGTTAGGACCCTGCTAAGTGTTAGTCACTTAGTTCAAGAATGATACTGGGATGAGGTAGGAACATGGATTTGCATTGATGGAAATAGCTGATGCCTAATCTTAAAATTTCTCATGTTTATATATCTTACAGAAGTATAACTACTCTTTAATTGAGTGACACTAAGTCCTGAGGATATAGGCATGATCATTATGCCCATTAGTTAAAAATAACAATCGTGATGTTTCAGTTAAGAAATCTAAGATGCAAAGAGTTTAACAAAATTATTGAAGCTACCACAAGTATGAATAACAGGGCCAGGATTAAAAATCCAGATAAGTTTGAGTTCAATCCAATGCTTTTTTAACAAATTATCAAATATTAAAGGATATGGAGGTGGTACAGGTGTGAATAAAATAGGGAGTTTTAAAACCATACATATCTAAACTCCACTCCTGTGATACCTTTGGACTATTATAAAGAATACACTTCATTTTAAAAAGGAGTAGGCATTTTTAAATATTTTACTTTTAATTTAAAATGTGATGGGTTAGTGTTCAGTATGTTTCAAATTGTTTAACTTAGGCAAACTATTTGAAAATCATCTAACTATGCAAACTAGTATATTCATCGCACCATCCCAATTAAGAATATGCTATTCTTCTCAGTGTAATTTAACTATGCCTTTTAGCAAAGCGTTAAAGCTGCATGAATATTAGGAAGTTTTGAATGCATTTGCTAATATGCTGATTACATAATCAATGGTACTGATCATGTAGTAAGATAAATTGCCATTGACTTTGAACTGTCTTCAAATTCCCCAAACATAAATTACCATAAATTTTTAATTTGAATTAACTTTGTTTCTAGAAAAAGCATAAGAAACTATCATTTCGTCTGTGTGGTTATTTGTAATTCATTGACAATTAGCATTCTTAATATATCATATGAAGTCTTTCAGCTGAAAATTTTCCTGCAAAATATATCTAGGGAAGACTTCCTGTCTCCCTACAACACACCATGTGTTTATTCCAGGTCTGATACACCCTCACTTTTTCTCACTTTTCTTTCCTGATAGGTTCTCTCTTGCTTGCTCAAAAGAGATGCTACCATGGATTGAATGTCCCTCCAAAACTCATTGAAGCTTGACCCTCATTGTAACAGTGTTAAGAGAGTGGGAAATTTATTGTGGTATTTGAAAGGTGGGGCCTTTAAAAGGTGATTGTATCATGAGGACTGTGCCCTTGTGAATGGATGAATCCATTTGTGGACTAATGGGTTGTCAATGAGTGATTCTGATGGCTTTATAAGAAGAGTAAGTGAGCACGTTAACACCCTCTTGCTCATGCCATACTCACTGTGTGATACCGTGGTTGCCGCAAGACTCTGTAGAGTTCCCACCAAGAAGAAAGCCCTCACCAGATGTGCTCTCTGGACCTTGGGTTTCCCAAGCTCCAAACCTGTAAGAAGTAAATTTCATTTTCTTTATAAATTATCTGGTTTCAGGTGTTCTATTATTAGCAACAGAACAAGGATGAATACAGATGCCCGATTCAAGCATAACATCCTAAAAAATTTCTTTCCTACAAGTTGTAGGTTGTGGTACATAATCAGTGAGTAATTTGTTCTCAAAAGCAGAAAGAAAAAGAAAAATATAGTATTAATTATATTAACACTATTGTTAATAATAACACTAGCTAACATTATCGATATTTATTCCATTGGAAACTTTACATCAGTCATGCTCCTCCAGCCAAGAACCACCAGGAATGTGCCTATGGTCCAACTAGTTAAGTTTATTACTCACAGTAAAGGAAAATACATACTACTGGAAACCATGAGATATCTCAGTAAAAGTCTGTTAGAAAGGACTTGTTATAACATCTTTGCTCTGGTGGGGCTGGAGTGGATGCAAAGAAGTGGGGCTTTGCTCTGGACTGGATAATATCAGAAAGTGAGGATAGTTTTAAAATTGGATATCTCAATAAATCTGTAGGGAATACCAACTAGAGGGATGCTAAATGGTAATTTGTAAAAAAGCAGCAGTCAGTCATACTAAGAGAGGGAGTTGTTTGGTATTTTGCAACTTAAACAATATTCATGTTTTGTCAGTTGTTAGACTTGATTATTGAGTGTTCTCATTTTAGTCTTCATCAATCATGACCACAGAGTGGCCTTGTCTGATGTCAATATTCTATGAAATTGTTTATGTTCAATAATAGAAGAATAAGGCATAGCAGTGAGTGCCAGGACAGCTCGTAGCAACACCAAGACCTACATGATCATACCAGGCTGGTTCTTAGATGTCAGGAAATGCTTTGCTCTTTCTCAATACATATATCATACCATTTCATTAACCAACGATCCAATTGGTTTTATAAAATGACCATCTCCATTCTACTAGTAAGACCAATGAAAGCCAGATGTATTCGAACATTAGGCTGTTTGCATCCCTGATTCCAGAGGATAAACTAAACTAAACTCTCCATTAATATGCATATGAGAGAATTAATAATTTTATTTTTCCCCTTTTGAGTCAAGTATTACTCTAAGAACTACAAACACTAGTAAGTTTTCTAGTCCAGATCCACTGATATCACCCAACATTTCAAATTTAGCCCTTCCTTTTTTCCCCATACCCCTTCACAATGTTTTGGTTTATAAAGTCATCAATTTGCTTTGCAGTATTGTCAAATATACTGATTCAAAGTATATTGTTCTTATGATTTAAGGCTGAAATACGGAAACTATATAAATGTTTCTAGACTGAGCCACCTAAGCCTATGAATAGGTAAAGTTTTTTATTTCCCCGTTCCCCACCCAACAAGATGAGCAGAAAAACTTTCTTAATAATCCTTGCAACAACTTCTGAATTTGCTTAGGAGTTTATCTGGCTCATAGCCCCACTCACAGCAGCCCCAGACAGGTCAACAACACGATGTAGCTTCTCATGACTTCCTTTTTTCCTTTTTTATCTTTCTACCTTTAATTGAGGCACTTTAGGAAGAACTCAGAACCCTGGAAGTCCAGTTAGCACAATTTTAAAATAAAAGACAGTTGACAATTTGATTCAAAATGTGGATATTTTCAATTAAGAAAATGAAATTTTATTTTATCTTTACAAATATATCACATTTTAATACAATTACAATTATAAAATATGATAATTGCATTGCAGAAGATCTTTCTAACATCAGAGGTGAACTACTGGTTTTACAACATAACCACAAGTTCTTTGACACTCTTCCCAATGAGAGGTGTGGTAAGTCCCATTCCTTGGAATCTAGACAGGTTTGTGACTGCTTCAAGCAATAAAATATGGAAGAAGTGACACAATATGACTTCTGAGGCTATTTCATGAAAGTCCCTGCAACTTCTGCTTTGTCTGTTGGAAAACTTATTCTTGAAGCTCTGAGCCATTACATAAAGACTCTAGAGACTCCAAGATTATCCTGAAGGGGAGATAGGCCATTGCTGCTGATGCGACAGACATGTGAATGAAGACATCTTGGGACTTTCAGACCATGTGCCATCATAATACCACTGAACGGACATCTGACAGCACCATGTAGGATAGAAGAATCGTCCAGCTGAGCCCTACTAAATTTCCAACTCACAAAATCATGACATATAATAAAACAGTTATTGTTTCATCATGGTTTCATACAAAAGTAGGTAACTAGAGTAAATACATTTACCTCAAAAACTGTTAGAGGCAAGGAATTTCACAAGCCTGCAGAAATGGCTTATTTTCTATATTTTCTGGCTACTTAAAGGAAACTTGTCTTTTTTGCATCACCTCCAGGCTTTTGTGGTGATATTCCTTGAACACACGAGGCCCCCTACCTTTTCAGATCACTTGCTGTTGTTCCCTCTGCCAGGCACTTTTCCCCTAAATACCTAACTAGCATATTCCCTCACCTCCTTGCTCAAATTCATCCTTTCAGTGAGCCTTGCCTTGACTACCTTTTTAAAATTATGGTACTTAACACACCCCATCCTGAACCCCTTACCTTGGCACTCTCAGTCCCCCTTCTCTACTTGGTTTTTCTCCCTACTATTTACCTCCCTATAGATTAAGACATAATATGTATTTTTCTTATTTGGGTTATTACCTGTCTCCCAACCAAAGAAAAAAAATAATTTTTTCCTGCTGAATCCAAAGTGCCTTGATTAGTGTCTAGCACAACAAATATACATACATNAGCTCTCAGGATCGCGCTGTTTCCTGACACGGGTGCTCCAGACCCGTCGCCATTTTCCTCCAGATCCCCAAGGGAAATTTTAGTACCAGCTGATGTTACCCCTGGAATCCAAGGATGAAGGACTTCATGCTGAGATATGCTACATTTATGCCTGACATTGAGGGATGTTTGCATTCTGAAGAGTCTTTGTACTGTGAGCTAGTTAAATTGGTACTAGCAATTTAACCTTACCCAGGTGATCATGCATGAACTCTCTCCCCAAAGTGTTATCACCAGGATGCTTCAGTGGTAGTAAAAATATTAATTTAGAACAATAATTATAAACCTACTATTTATAAATAAGTCACCACTCAGATACAACAAAATCCATGTAGATGTGTCCAAAAGATTCAGGTACAGGCACTTCATTCCAAGGGATATAGATTATTTGGAGGGAAATAGGCTAGGTAATTCAGCTGTGGATTAAAAACAAAATAAGAAATTTTTGAGTAGAGGATGGCAGATGGCTTACTTGGGACACCCAGAAGTTAACATGTTAACAGTATTTTGCAAATTAATATTTAGATATCCTTACTTCCAAAGATAATTGAAAACAAAATAGAAGGATGATGAATTCAGGCAAAGTGACAAATAAACCTAATCTCTTGCGCAATTTACTGTCTCAGTCTCCATATAACTCTTGTCTTCCTAGGAACATCATGTTTTCAAGAAGGTTGAATACTTAAAGCAAATATTTTCTGTGAAGTTAAATTTAGTTAATAATTTTTACTAAGTGTTGTTTTTCTATTTTTATTTTTTAAGACGAATATATTATCACTTAAATAGCTGATGTTTGAATGCAGTTAAAATTTTTGGTCTTTATCAAATTAATACAATCTTCAGAAATATTAATGCTTTATATGTTCAACTCTTCACTAGTTCTCAAAGCTCTAGCTCTGTAATTTCTCATAAAGAGCTCAAATTTTATGTCGCAGTACCAGATTTACACAGCCAGAATGACAGGATGCTGAAGCAAGCAGGAGAGACAAGCCTATCGCTCATGTACCCCAGCATCACCCTGCTCTCTCTGTTTTTCATTTCATATCATGTATTAGTAAAAACATGGCAGTGACAAGGTAATAGAGGGATGATGAGCTTTAATGTACTCCCTTTCATGTTTGCAGTTAGAGCAAATATGAACTAATTTAAACCCTTAGCTCTTTTTCTTCTCTGTGTATATTGTAACAAATGTGGAAATTGCTGGTGTAAGTGCCATCGATCAATTTAGATAAATGCAAGCTGAGTTCGATGAATCTTTAACAAATTTCAAACGGTAACCCTTCTTGGTAAAAACTGTTAGTAATTTCTACGTCAGCATAAAGACTGTAGAATCCTGGGAACTCCAGGTTCTGGTAGGCAACATGGATTTTTTGATTAAGCAAGTAAATCAAATTGTTTCAAATCAAAATAGCAAACAATTGGGTGAAGCAGAACAAAGAAATCACAGAGCTTGCATTTGCTCTTAAAGATGCACTTATGTTATCAACGGTACAGCTAATCAATATTTTGAGAGTATTTGGACAACTGGGAGATAGTGCAGCAGTCAGCTCTAAATAACTCCAAATAAAATGTACCCATAAATTATTTACTAGTGAGGAGGTTCTAGTTCCTGCATATCTTTTAAACAGTATAAAATACAATCAGGATGATTAATAGAATCTTTATCAAATTTAATGATATATTTAATATATCAATAGTGAATGTCTTGAGTCAATTTTGAAGGTTTATACAAATATACACATAAATTGGCTCAAGACTTTCACTAATAGAAATTATATATATGTCTACCCATCCCCCCCAAAATCCCATTTAAGGCTAACATGTTGATATAGGCCTGTTTGGAAAATCCACTTTTTGTTTAACTAATAAACATTAAGCAACATTCTATGAGATCTCTAATATTATCCTTGAATAGCAGACTGATGAAGACAAAAATAAACTATCAGTATAGTAAAGTTCAGTTTTTAAAAATCTGATGTTTTTACATCCTATTTTACTTTGTGATAAGATGTGTTAGAATAGAAAAAAAGGAGAAAAAGCTTATATCCCTTCCTAAGAATAACATACATTTATATTCTGAAAAGATGAGTTGTCTTTCAAAATTCATCAAGGAATTGTGAAGAGTTATGTCAGAACATGGCATGGAAATTGAGGTGTATATCTGATATGAAAACCATTCTATTAAGACCAATTTCACAATACACAAATCTAGTAAATAGTTATGTATATATCCTCTTCTGGTTTAAGGAGAATATAAGGGGAAATTTGAAAACAGATATGTGTATTATAAAACTCTTTCTGATTTTTTTTTCTGATTTAATAATGTATTCCAATCTTGTTTATGAATAGTTAGAAATCAGGGCCTCAGGTGTAATCCAAATACACATGCCATCTAGAAACATGCATACCTCAAAAATATCTAGAGATTTCTCAACAAAGAATAGTGCTTGCTTGATTCCTCATAACTTGCTTTCATGAACTCTTTTTCAAGGAATCCCACTATGTTGTCACACAAAGACCTGAAGAAGATAAAAAAGTAATGGATATAAATCAAAGTATAAAATAAATATCCATAAGTCTTTACTGACATAAATAAATGATTGAAAAAAGAAATAAAAGACAGAGAGAAAAAGAGACATCTCTTATGCAGAAAAATTCCAAATTTTTTATGGTAATACTTCACCTTAAAAGAAAGGACAATCAGTGGATTTAAAAAAAATAAAAATAATAGATAGATAGATAGATAGATAGATAGATAGATAGATAGATAGATAGATAAATGTCCAATACTCATTTGCAGCAACATGGATGGAACTGGGAACCAACATGTTAAGTGAAGTAAGTCAGGCAAAAAAGACAAATATAGTGTGATATTAACTGTATGTGGAAACCAAAAAAAAAAAAAAAAACAGTTATTCTCATAGAAGTAGAGAGTAGAATAATGGTTCCAGGGGGGAAGAGGGGAGGAAAAATGGTGGACTAATGGGTACAAAACTATGCTATCTATGCTAAGTGAATCATTGTGCAATATATGCATGTATTGAAACAACACACTGTACCCAACGAATTTGTGCAAATAAATGTTAAAAAAAAAATTTAAAGCATGGATTTTCCTCTAATAATTAAAGATATTAAAGATAGAACTACCAAATGATCTCTCTTATTGACATTTATCCAAAAAAAGTGTAATCAGATCTCAAAGAGATATTACTACTCCTATATTCATTGCAACGCTATTTTCAGTGTCCGAATTGGGGAAGCAAATAAATGCCCGTCCGTGGATAAATGGATAGAGAAAATGTGGTACGCATACATATGGAACATTATTCAGCCTTAATAAATAATGAAATCCTGTAATATGTAATGACATAGATGAAGCTTGAGGACATTTTGCTAAGTGAAACAAGCTAATCACAGAAAGACAAATACTGTATGATTCCACTTGTATGAGTTATTTAAAGGAGTCAAGCTCACAGAAGCAGAGAGTAAAATGGTGGTTGCCAGGGACGGGCAGTCGGGAGAAATGGGGAGTTGCCAATTAGCAGATATAAAGATTTAGTTAAGCAAGATAAATAAATTCTAGAGATCAGCTGTACAACATTATGCCTAAAGTTAACCATACTGTATCGTACACTTAAAAATCTGTTAAGTGGGTAGCTCTCATGTTAAGTGTTCTCACCCCAATAAAGTATTTTTAAAAAAGGGATAAAGTATGCTCTGTGGCATTTTTAATAATCAATTCATTAAATAAATAA
>NW_007728243.1:261360-262843 GCF_000696425.1 Galeopterus variegatus
ATAAAGATTTAGTTAAGCAAGATAAATAAATTCTAGAGATCAGCTGTACAACATTATGCCTAGAGTTAACCATACTGTATCGTACACTTAAAAATCTGTTAAGTGGGTAGCTCTCATGTTAAGTGTTCTCACCCCAATAAAGTAATTTTTAAAAAAGGGATAAAGTATGCTCTGTGGCATTTTTAATAATCAATTCATTAAATAAATAATTTTTTTAAAAAAATACGTATTTAATCCACATTTTAAAAAGAAATTTTAGCACCTAAGTAAATTTTTTGCAGGTGTTTAAGATGACAGAACATTTCTTTATATAAATTTCAAATAAATTTTATTCCTTAGTGTAGCAGTCTTTAGCATGGCTTACTAAATACTTCTGGTTCCCTTTCCTGTATTTTCCTACTTCTTGAAGTTAATGTGGCCATATGATTTGCATTGGTCAATAAAATCTGAATGAAAATAATATGCACAAGTTTTATATGGAAACAAAAAGAGTTAATGTTCAGTTCCCCATATTTAATGTTTCTGTCTTTGTACTCTTGAGAGCAAGCCACACATTGAATCTACTTCATGCTGGGTCTCTGAATGAGGGTGACATAGAGCTAAGCCTATCAGCTACCCTGTGTAGTTCAGGTATTGTGAACAAGTCACAAGTCTTTGTCATATTAGTCAGGTAACATTTTTAGGGTTGTTTGTTATGGCAGCATAATCCAACCTATTCTGACTGATACATTTCTTATTATCTTTACTTCTTAAAAAAAGAAAGGAATATATGGCTCATATTTCCCAGTGCAATATGTTAATGACTAAAATATCAAATATTAAATGCATACAATTTGACATAGAATGATGTGAGATGCTCTATTCTTTCAAAAAAATCATTTCACCAGATTGGAGGGCATGTAACAGTCATCTGTCAACAAGGTGTCACTTTGATCATGTGAAAAGAAAGTGACTTTATAAAATCCTTTAATTTAAAATGTTTAATTATTAAGCTTACCCAGAATTCTGTCTGCCATCTTCAGTTATGACACCAATCAAAAATTTAAAAGTTACACTGATCAAAAATACGGATTATGATAACTTGACAGCTGAAGACACCTAACTTTTAAGACTGATAAAAGTTCAAAAAGTCGAAAAGTATATTTGAAAAAAGGCACCATGTCTACAATAAGTATCACATTCCTGGAAAGGAATTCACGCTGCTGTTTGCTTACCAGATAGGCTAATATAAACTAGATTTGAATGAAATAAGACTGTAGAGTTTGAAATGTCTGTTCCCAGTTCCTTCACTGTCAGGTGGGTCTACAGGACAAGCTCTGGTCAATAAAATGTGAGGAAATTGATGTACGTTATTTTCAGCGTGAGGCACTATAAAGCCTGTGCTTGATTATTCTGTTTTCCTTCCTAACTCTGGAACCAAGGAAGCCTCATTTTCAAGTAGAGCAGGTGAAAGACGGCAGCATCTCTGTCAGTACCACACTAT
>NW_007728243.1:263401-265602 GCF_000696425.1 Galeopterus variegatus
ATTTTCAGCGTGAGGCACTATAAAGCCTGTGCTTGATTATTCTGTTTTCCTTCCTAACTCTGCAACCAAGGAAGCCTCATTTTCAAGTAGAGCAGGTGAAAGACGGCAGCATCTCTGTCAGTACCACACTATTCTTGCAGTTCCTTTATATTCTGCTAACACCTTAGTGTATTGCCTCTTTATAAACATTTCTTGAATTATATAAATTAAATATGCCATCTGTTTCTTACTGGGCCCCTGGCTTATAGAATTAGGCCAGGTCCCAGAGTGTTATGTAAAGCAACAACAATAAAAAAAAATAATCTCACATTCACTGATCTGTGATAAATATGTAACATTAGGAAGAAATAAACCTCATACATTAATCCACTGAGATTTGACGGTTGTCTGTTAAGACTCCATAATCCTAACCGATCCTGATAAATACACTTATCAGACAATATAAGAATTCATATGTAACTGCTTTTCTAAGAAATCCTCCCAGGAGAAACTGATAAGGGAGTGAATACCAGAGGAAAAAAGCCAAAAGAGGGCACAGTTTTAGGACAGCAATTAGCCTGATCATTCAGAGGAAGTTCTGGAATGTAAGTGACATCTTAGAGTTTGTCCTAATCTGAGGCAAGAGAGCTTAAGTATTTTTATTGAGCACCCACTGATCATTAATAAAGGTTTTCTTATTCTTCTGCATGTGGGAAAAACTTCCAAGGGTAGTTTCCAGACGAAGTGCTGAAAAATGGGTAAGGGTGGAAGAAGGCTAAGGGGGGTTATTGTAGCATAAGCAGTGTCTGCTAGAACACCTTTCAAAACAACACTTTTCCAGTCAACATTAGTTACTGTATATCTCATATAATTATGAGGAGGAAGACTAGTGGTTATAGTCATAAAGATCACAAAGTTAAAAACATATGTTCTCAACATTTAAAAACTTGAGTATACAAGTTTTACAAAGCTTTATATTTTAAATTATATATATTGGAAAGAATTTCTTGTTAATTCCCTTCTTATACTTTAGGTCACTTAGCATGATAGAGAACACTCTCAGGTGTTATGTATCAAAGAAACTTTATTATTTCTTTAAGAAAATATTTATTGTAAGCCCACTGTATGCCCACAGGGAATACAACAACAAATATACCAAATTCTACTTCCTCAAAGTGCACACATTCTAGTGCTAGAGACAGATAAACAAATAGACTTTTAATATATTATCAGGTGGTGAAAAGTGTTATAAAGAACCTATCAGCAGGATAAGGAAACAGCCAGTGAATAGAAAGAGGGCTATTTTAAATCCTGAGATCATAGTAGGTCTCTGTCATCAAATAACTTTGCCTTAAAACCCTTAGTGAATTGAGAGAATGAACGCTTAAAATACCTGAGAGGAAAGTCTTCTAGGTAGAGGATACACCAAATGCAAGTTCCCAGAGTTTCAGCTGGTTTACATTGCTCAGCGAATGATGAAGGCCAGTGTTCTGGTCACAGCCAATGGCATAAGGAAGAGAATGTAGGAATATGCAATTGCAGTGGTAGCTAAGACCATCCCATGTCTGTTCTTCTAGGCTAAAGTAAGATTTGTGGTGTATGTGTCTGTTTGTTACTATTGCTGTTGTTTTTACTTTTATTTTTGATGCCATTAAAAGATCATGAACACAGGGGTGCCATTAACTGATTGTGGATGTGAATAAGTAACAGCCACTAAACTAAGTCTCCTGCTATAACAGCTGGAAAACTGTATGTAATGTATGAAACATTTTTTTTTTTCACACATTGGACAACAGGTAACACAGGACGTGATCCCTAAATGAAATGAAAAATAATGAGTTGAGCCCTAAAATTGCCCCAGATTCTTGCCTGTAAGCAATGTCTAGACTGTAGTACCAGAAAAGGAGAAACACAGAGCCTGGTAGTTTTGTTGAGTTAAGTAGATGGAGACCAGAGTTCAGAGGGGCATAGGTGGCTAAAAGTGGTGAGGAAAAGTCTTCAAAAGGAGGAGCTATGCAGAAACACAGCTTCAGAAGTCTGCATAAAAGTTTCTTTAAGTTTTTGCTGAATGCTTGGCTATATGTGCATAGTGTAAAACTGGACAGAGCTTGGCCAAAAATATGATCAAGTTGTAAAATGAAAAGTTTTCATAGCTCACACAAGGCAAGGAGTTGTTCAAACTCTAACCAGCCATAGGGCATAGTCCTTGGTGATCAGCCAGG
>NW_007728243.1:265781-271901 GCF_000696425.1 Galeopterus variegatus
AGGCAAGGAGTTGTTCAAACTCTAACCAGCCATAGGGCATAGTCCTTGGTGATCAGCCAGGCTATTTGGTGGAGACTTCAGAGGAGTAATAACTTAGAAGTATAAAGGCAAGGAGTTGTTCAAACTCTAACCAGCCATAGGGCATAGTCCTTGGTGATCAGCCAGGTTATTTGGTGGAGACTTCAGAGGAGTAATAACTTAGAAGTATGGCTTAATTATCCCTGAAGTGAAGTCTACTCTAGATACATACCGTGAAAACTTCAAAACAGGCCTCAAAGTCATAAAATGTATCCAAAATAGTTAGTTGACACAATTAACTGCCAAAACAGTAGCACAAAATTCATAAGGTCCAGCCTCCAATCAAAATATTTCATACATGCCAGGAAGCAAAAACAGGTAACCCATAACCTAGGAAAAATGATCATTCAAGAGAAAAAGTCACAGAAATGACAGAAATAATGTTGGACAAGAATATTAAGATAGCTATTGTAACCATGAACAAGTATTTAATTAAAAACGTAAAGATTAAGAGGAGAGAAATAGATAACAAAAAATGGAACTTTTATAGACTAAAACAATAATGTATATATTAGTAGAAGGAATAAATAGATTAACAACTTGCAAAATAAAAATATCAGTGAATCTGAAAACACAGTAATATAATAAAATAAAAATGAAAGGAGAAAATACTGGAAAAAATTAGGAGAACCTCTATGTCCTGTGGGATATATTAAGCAGTCTAATATAGATATAGATGATCTCCTAAAAGGAGCAGGTAGACTAAGGAGCCATAATAATTTTTAAAAATAGTAGTTGAGAATATTCCAAATTTAATAAAAAATTGTAATAAAAAATTTAGTAAAAAATTGAACCAATTAGCTCAATTAACACAAACAAGATAAACACATGGACAAACATAACAAGATATCACATTTTAAAGAAATAGCTAAAAATGAAAAATAAAGGAAAAAATATCAAAAGCCACCAAAGGGGGAAAAATACACATTATATTCAGAGCAATGACTATAAGAATAAATGCAGCCATTCATTCCTACAGAAAGCAGTTCTGCCAATGTAAGTTCTACAGCAGATGCTGAAATGATGCTCTTATGCAGCTCAAGCTTTCAGCTGGGGTCTAGAAGCAGCCTTGTTTTCCCAAGAAACCAGCAAGAGGCATGCCCATCTTACCTTCAGATTCAGGCCTGCAGACTTTGGGCCAGGCTGTATATCCCGAAGCAGCCTTGTGACTTTGTTACAGCAACTCTCAGCTGTAGTAAAGGACCAGTCCTGCCCACTTAGAGACCTACCAAGCAACCCAGTGAAACTCCCTCCCAGGGACCTGGTATGAGCCATACCTTTGCATGCACCAGGTAACAGGCCTGCAAACTGCAGACCTAACTGTAAACTAAAAAATGAACCTTTGTCCCAGGACCACCCCTGTAGACCTAGGTCCTAAAGGAAGTCCTGTTCAGAAATCAGGCAGGATACACAAAACCCCAAGTGCCTGGTAACAGACCCACCAATCTCAGGCTCCATTGAAGACCCAGCAGTAGCCATGGTACCTGGCTCCAATCCCCCTTGACAGACATCCCAGAAGCAATTCCATCATCCCTGGGACTGAACAAGAAAAGGCCTTTGCCTGCCAAACACAGTCTGTAAAGATTGGAAGAGGTATTTGCTTCTTCAAATGTAGAGACACTAAGGCAGGCTTACACAGATCATGAAGAATCTGGCAAATGCGATGCCACTAAAGGAAACTAATAAAGCTCCAGTAGCCAACCCTAAGGAAATGGACAACAAATTCAAACTAATTATCTTTAAAAACTCAATGAGATTCAAGAGAACACAGATAAATAAATAAAAAAAAAACAGGAAAATAATGCAAGAAAAAAATGAAAATATTAATAAGAAAATAGAAACCAGAAAAAAGAATCAAACAGAAATGCTGGAGCTAAATAATAAAGTGAATGAACTAAAAAATACAACAAATAAAACAGAGAGCTCAAATGGTAGACTCAATCATGAAGAAACAAAATCAGCGAATTTAATGACAAGATGTTTGAAATTAGCCAATTGGTGGAACAAAAAGAAAAAGAATGAAAAAGAATGAAGAACCATATGGGACTTATGGAACACAATACAACCTACCAAAACTGAATTATGAAGAAGTAATTACCAATGATAAGAGATTGAATCAGTAATCAAACATTTTCCACTAAATAAATGCCCAGGACCTGATGGCTTTACTTGTGAATCTGACCAAACATATAAAGAAGAACAAATGCCAATTCTTCTCAAACTCTTCCAAAACATTGAAGAGAAGAAAATACTTTTAAATTTATTTTATGAGGTCAGCATTATCCTGATATCAAAGCCAGATAAAGGTGCTACAAGAAAAGAATGTTACAGGCCAATATCCCTGATGAACAGAGATGCAAATATCCTCAACCCAATGCTACCAAACCAAATTCAATAGCATATTAAAAGGAATATTCACCATGATCAAATGAAATTTATTCATGGGATGCAGGGATAGTTCAACATGTACAAAGCAATAAATGTGACACACTACATTAACAGAATGAAGAATAAAAATCATATGATTATCTAAATAGATTCAGAAAAAGGATTTGCCAAAATCCCACATCCTTTTATGATAAAAACTCTCACCAAATTAGTGTAGAAAAATGTACCTCAGCATAATAAAGGCTATATATGACAAACACATAGCTAACATCATACTCAATGGTGAAAAGCTGAAAGCTTTTTCCCTAAGATCAGGAAAAAGACAAGAAGGTCTGCTCTTACCACTTCTTTTCAGCATATTACTGAAGGTCATAGCCAGAGCAAACACATAAGAAAAATAAATAAAAGGCATCAAAATTAAAAAGAAAGACTTAAAATTGTTTTTGTTTGTAGAAGACATGATTGTATACACAGAAAACCCTAAGGACTCCACCAAAAAACTGTTAGAACTAATAAATGAATTTAGTAAAATTGCAGGATACAAAATAAACATACAAAAATCAATATCATTTCAACACACTAACAACAATCTATGATTAAAAAAAGAAATTAAGAAAAAGCCCCATTTACGATAGCCAAAAAAGAAAAAAACAAAAAACCTTTGGAATTTTAATCAGGAGAAAGATCTATATATCCAAAAGTATAAGACATTGATAGAAGAAATTGAAGAAGCCAAAAATAAGTGCAAAGATACCCTGTGTTCATGGGCTGGAAAAATTAATATTATGAAAATGTCCATACTGCTAAAAGCACTACAGGTTCAGTGTAATCCCTATAAAAATTCCAATGACACTTTTTCCACAGAAATAGAAAAAAACAATCCTAAAAATCAAATGGAAATACAGAAAAACCTCAATAGCTAAACCAATTTGAGTAAGACTGGAGTTATCATCTTCATTATTTTAAATTATATTACAAAGATGTAATAATCAAAACAGTATGGTATTGGCATAAAAACAGACACATAGTCTAATAGAACAGAAAGCCAGAAATAAATTCACTCATATATACACTTACAGGAGTGGGGGGGGGATAAGAGAAGATATTAGTCAAAGGGTACAAACTTTGTTATGAGTTGAATATGTTCTGGGGAAATAGTATACAACATGATGACTCTATATCTCCAGTTTTGTTCTTGTAAATTCTTCCCCCACACACACCGGTATGGGGATCACAACCCTCGGCATGGTGTTGTCTGCACCACGTTCAGCCAGCGAGCGCACTGGCCCATCCCTACATAGGATCTGAACCCGTGGCCTTGGCGCCACCAGCACTGCACTCTCCTGAGTGAGCCATGGGGCTGGCCCTGTTTTTGTAAATTCTTTAAGGCAATGTTTCTATTTCACGTTTTTAAACATTTTGATCTATTAACCTATTGATGAACATTTGGGTTGTCTCAAGTTTAGTGCTGTTACAAATAGAGCTTCCATGAACATTTATGTTTCCTTTTTTATATGGGACATATACTTTTGCTACCCTTAGGTAAATAACAATGAATAGAATGGTTATATGATATAGTAAACATATGTTCAAATTTCTAAGAAAGTAACAGATTTTTGTATCTTTTTACATTCCTACCAGTACTGTATGAAAGTTCTAGTTCCTCCACATCCTAACATCAGGTATGGTCAACATTTTTAATTTTAATGTTTCTAATAGGTGTGTAGTAATATTGTATTGTGGATTTTATCTGCATTTCCTTAATGACTACTGTTATTGAGAATCTTTTTATGTGAGTATGTTCAATCCATGCATCTTCTGTGGCTAAATGACTGATCAATTCTTCCTTCTATTTGATAATTTTGTTCATTTGTTTTGCTCTCTTCATTATTGGATTTTAAAATGTCTTTATATAGTCTAGACAAAGTTCAAATAATCAGATAGATGATTTAAAAATATTCCCCCAGGGAAATGGCTTATATTTTGATGCTTTTAACAATTTCTTTTGAAGAGTCACTAATTTTGACTAAGTCCAATTTATCAAAATTTTTTTTCTCTATACAGAGAATGTTTTTGATGTTGCATCCAAGAAATCTTTGACTAACCCAAGGTCTCAAAGATTTTCTTCTGTTTTGTCTGGAAGTTTTATAGTTTTAGAAGTGACTTAAATTTTGCAAGATATGGATCAAAGTTCAATTTTTTTTTCTTTGCATATACATATCCAATTATCCCAGCACTATTTGTTGAGAAGACTATTTTTTATCTATTAAACTGCCTTTGCACCTCTGCAATAAATTAGTTTCCCACATATGTGTTGGTAATTTCATTGACAATCCATTCTGATTAATTAATCTATTTATCTACCATAATACCAATACTATGTTGTCTTGATTAGCAGCTTTATATCTTGAATTTGGGTTAGTGTTACTTTTCAAAATCTATTCTTTTATTTTTCAAAGTTCTGGAATGCATTTTAGTACTTGAAGACAGTTGATCTTCTTAGGTCTTGACTTCCTTTTGTTAGTTTTGTTTTGAAGTTTTGTTAGATGTAAGCAGCTCAGTAGTTGAGATAGGTCTAGTTACTCCCCACTATTGAGGCAAGACTCTTTTGAGAACTCTACCCAGAACGTCAGAATTCTCTCTTTTTACAGCTCTTTCATATCTATAATTCTGTCTATGAACTCTATTCATCTTGGTCTTCCCAGACACTCAGCTTCATCCCCTCAACTCAAGGAGTCAGCTGGGATCTGTCTGGGTTCATTCTCCCTGCACTGCCTCCTGGAAACTGTCTCAGTGCAATAAGATGGAGCAGCTGTCTGGCTTATCACATTTATTTCCCATTCCTCAGGGATTCTTCTCCTTTGCTGTCTGATGTTCAATGTCTTGAAAACCACTCCACATATTCTTTCCTGATATTTAATTGTTCAGGTTGGAGGGTAAGTCCTGTTCCTGATATTCCAGGACAAGTTTACAACTCTTGTCAGGTATTTTTTTCCAAATGACTCACCTTTTCTTTTCTCTCTCTTAGCTCTAGGGCTGATAATGGTACATTATTATTACTAGCAATGGAATTCTGGATGGACCTTCTTTAATTAACTCTCCAGAAATTGCTAAATTGAAGTGTTTCATCTATGCTTTGCTTGACTTTGTATGAAAAGAGATAGAATACAGCAAGCAAGTGAAAAGTTTGTTTTCACAAACATAACAAAATTATAGTCAATCACCACAACCATAATGAAACCAAGGATTCTTCTTTTTTATGTTTATTTATGTATTTATTTATTTATTATCATTGATTGTACATATTCATGGTGCAAGAGCTGATCACCAGCACCTGTGCCCAAGATGTGGTGAACAAATCAATGCTATCAGCATGCCCACCACCTCAAACTGCAATTATTCTCCGTGTCTTCCACCCAACCTTTCCCCAGTGGCCCTCTTCCTCCCCCTCCCCTCCCCCAGCAACCCTAGGGTCTGCTCTCTCCCTCTGCAAGTTCAGCATACCACTGTAGTCTTTCTTTCCTTCCTTCTTTTTCTCTTAGCTCCCACTTATGTGTAAGGACATGTAGTTTTTTCCCTCTGTGTCAGGTTTCTTTCACATAACATAATTTTCTCTAAACTCATCCATGTTGCTGCAAATGGCAGAATTTCATT
>NW_007728243.1:272219-276018 GCF_000696425.1 Galeopterus variegatus
TTTCACATAACATAATTTTCTCTAAACTCATCCATGTTGCTGCAAATGGCAGAATTTCATTCTTTTTTTTAATGGCTGAGCTGTATTCCATTGTGTATATGTACCACCTTTTCATTATATGGTCATCTGTTGATGGACATTTAGGTTGGTTCAAAGTGTCATAGGAAAAAAGATATATCTTGAGAGTTAAGATAAGGATAGGTCAGTAGATTTATTGGTATAAATATAAGGCAGTTTATTTCTGATTGCTTAACTTTTCTCAGTGAAATAAGAGCAAGATTATTAATTGTGAGAAAGAAGAGAGATGTTGAAGATTTGAGAAATGTTTATGTGTGAAATAACTTTTGGGGAAAATGCTAAAATCATTTTATTATTGCAAGAAGTTGTAAGAAACTACATATACAATGGTACCTAGATTATGAGAATTTCCTCTTTCATGATTTGTGAATTTTTAATACAACAGATTTTAAGGAATTTAAATCATGGCTGGAAATAGTGAGAAAAACAATATTTGATCGTTGGTCATGTTATGTTTAAATTATTAATTCTTTTTTTTAGATGTTGAAAATGAAAAAAATCATCAAGCCATCCAAGACCCTAAATATTTTGGCTTTTGCCTGTCTTCTTGTACATTGCTTTGCTCACTATAATTCAGATACATTAACTTCTTCCTGTTTTCTGATCATGCCAAACTAAATCCTACCCTAAGTGTTTGCACATGCTGTTCCCTCTGCTTGTAGTGTTTTTTCCCAAGCCCATGGATGACTCCTTGTATTCAGATCTCTGCTTTCATATCACCACTTCATAAGAATAATTGTCATGTAGGCAATAGGGGACAGAAGGATTGGGAAAATAACATTACTGCTAAATTCTTACTGCAGTTTTTGCTTACTTCTGAGAGCTATATTAAATTTTTGTTAATTTGTTTATTCTTCAACCTCCTCTAAAAAGTATGGTAGGGGATAGATCTGTCTTGCCCACTACTATATCTTCTGCCCATAGAACAGTGCCCAGCATATACTTGGTACTAAACAAATAAATGTGGAAAAGAAAGAGATAAAGAGCAAAACAACTTTCAAAACTGGATTTCAAAAAATGCCTTAAGGAAACTTTTTTCGTTTGTTAGCCTTGGGTCATTTGCATTCGATTTTGAATCTGTATAAATTAGTTTTCTTACTGGGAGTTAAAATGTTATCTAGTTTGCTCTTTGGGAAATAATAAAGTGAGATGAAATTGAGATGGCATTTGGCCAGGACTCCCTCTCCTGAGTTCCTCTAAGGAAATGTATACATGGGATGAAGCAAAGCAGATAAAGCTTTATTACTGACTGACACTTTGTCCTCACAGCCCTATGAAGAACCCTAGTGATACAGGCTGGAAAAATTAGAGAAATCATTTTTTAGCTGCCATTAAACCTATGTAAAACAGAATAAACAAAGCCAAAAGGTTAGTTTTTTCAATTTTTCACCCCAAAGAACAGACAGAGTGGGGGGATGATTGGCCAAGACTACAAATGGTTGAGAAGAAAATACCAAAAGAAAAAAATGTGCTTTATTTTCTATCATCATCACAGACTTTGGTTACTATCCCCTTGCTTAGCTGCCGTTTGGAAAAGAAGCAGCAGTTTCTTAAGAGGAAGTGAAACTGCACCCTCACAAACAAACAAATTAAAAAAAGATATCTAGGTTTTCTCCCTGTTGGAGAAAGCTTTAAATCTTTAAACAACAGAGAAATAATAGATTGGTGAAATATTACCAAGGTTAACAATCTCCTGCATCTCTTTTTCTTAGGTGATGAAGCAGGGAATCCTGAGCATTTTCTGATTGTTAAACCTGCCCCCTTCCAGTAGAGAAACTGTTTTAGAAATTTTATGCTTGGCTGTCTTAATTGCAAACTTTGGCTTCTCTAACCTACTTGCTTTCTGCACCTGTGTGCTCAGGAAAGGTAACAGCGGTTTTGTGCCGCCCCAAGGGACGAATGCAAATTTGGCTCCAGAACTGGCCAATGAGCTATGTCTCAAAGCCAACTGATCTGAATTAACAGACGTGCATCCCTCATTTGCATAAGAGGACCTAAATGAGAACTTGGGTGGGAAGTTTTGGCTATATAAGGCTGCCCCTTTCCTTCATTCAGGGAGACACTAGCCTGATGTTCTGTTCTCCTTGCTTGCAAGCAATAAAGTGCTGTAAGACCAAAAAGAGCTGTGACACCAGAAAGAGCTGTAACACCAAAAAGAGCTGTAAACTAATGAAGAGCTGTAATACCAACATCGGTCTTGGTTTCCTCTGTGCAAGCAACCTCGCAACAGTGATAGGGAAAGTAAAAAATGATGAAGGGGGTTGGCAGGAGGATGGCTGGAACTCCTCCAAGAGAAGTAAGGCAACAGCTTTATCCAATGTTTATTGTAATTATAAGATCACAATAGGACATAAAAATAGAAAGTGAGAAATGATTAGTAATATGTCCCCAAGAGGTTCTTTCTACTTTCTTTGAATCAAGCAAGGGACTCAACATACAAACAGGCAATGACCAGACCATAAAGGACAGTAGAATTCTGACTCACAGTCTCTGTAGCAACCATTACAGAAAGTCAAATTATAACCTCTTTATAATCAAACCAGAATGGTTAGAACTTAGTTCTAAGTTCCAACTTTCCTATTTTTGCCTCTGCTTTCAACACAGGACCAATCAGAAAAAGCTAAATATGTTCCCCAAATCATTCACACAAAATGCCTCACTTCTAATTAGTTCACCCCCACTTGCCCATGCCAACAATTTCCAATCAAAGAATACCTGAAGCCTTCCCTGTTTTTCATTATAAAGCTCTCCCACTCCCCTGCCTGCCTTTGAGTCTCTGCCAAACTCAAATGATGACAGCTGACTCCCTGGCTATAGTAACCTCTGAATAAATAGCTTTTGTTTGTTTTCTTTGGGTGGTCTTCATATATTCACGCAAAAGAGAGCTCAAAATGAGACACACTTGACCTTCACCCCATGAAAAGTGATAAATTGCTATAAAAGAATTCTACTTTCTAAAATAAGGTATTTCATACCTTATCAGTAAGAATTGGCACCTTGAAAATCCCTTAGATTTCCATTACCTTTGAATTATAACATATAACTTTCAACCCCTGAATCATAGTAGGCTTAAAATCAAATAAGTAAATGAAAATAATTGCTCATATTATTACTAATAAATAGCAAGAGGATAGAATTCTATTGCTCTCCTCGATGTGTTTCCTGTTTGTATTTCATTTTTGTTTTGTGAGGTTTTACACCCCAAGATGAAGCAAAAGGGAATTATGCAGAGGCTGATACAGGAGATTCTCCTATACCTTTGCAGTCTGACCACCCCAAGCTTTTCAATGAGCAAGGTTTGTAAAAGGTACAGAAGAGAGAGAAAAAACTTTCCATTTCTTTGAACCCTATACCTCTTATCCCCTACGTCAACAGCTCCATGATTCTAACCGCTTTGCAAAACACCTACCAAATTCCCACTTTTTCTGTCACACTGGAAATGTATTGATAAACATTCAATTGCATTTGATGTGGGGACAGAGGTGCAGCTTCAGATCCTGTGAGAGTGTTACTGAACCCAAGTCCAATTGCCTGCACCAAACAAAAACAAGCAATCAAAAGGCAAATTGTTAGTGAAATAGGAAGTCAGCTTCATTCAGGAATACCAGTGACCGGAGGGAGATGTTCACCTAACCCATCTCTGCAGTAGACCTAAAGGATATGGCCAGACTAACACCATCTCTCCTCCAGTAAACCTGAAGAAAATGGCCAGATTAAAACC
>NW_007728243.1:277219-278827 GCF_000696425.1 Galeopterus variegatus
TCGGAGTAGATCACAGACCCCTCTGCCCCATCCTGTGCAGGTCCCGAGCCAGGTAATCAAAAGAAAAATTGAGTAGCCGCTGGCAAAGTTGACTTACTTTATTCCAGACACGAGTTCCCACAGCCAGCAGTTCAGAGCCACTGCTTTATATATGAAAAGTACACAATAGGAGCAACAAGCCATGGGGTACACGGGTGCGCATGTGCACTAACACTACTCTTATGTAACTTGTTTACAACAGATGTGCCAAATCATACCCAGCCAGATATGAGGCCAGAGGGCCTGACTAAATTAACTCCATTCTCCTCACACCATGAAAGACTGTGAGAGCAGACATCTGAAACCCTATCTCCTGACCTGAAAGACTATGTTCTTAATCAATACTTAATCAATACAAAATATATTGAAAATATACTTGAAAAAGGGCATGTTTCAGAGACACAGGCAGCAAAGTAACACATTCTTTTTCCAAATCTGGAGAATGATCTCAGCTTATTATCCTTTAAGTCTTCTTCCTGGGTAGTGAGAGCATTATTGGGGACATAGGAACCTGGTCATTGAGCTTTGATTTTGGTCTAACGTTTTCCATTTTCTTCTGATTCAATGGGAAATTATGGCAATCTGATCTGTTCATTAAAGCATACTTTAATATGGATTGAAAGGAAAAATATTATTTTAAATGTTTTGAAAAGCCAAGGACCAGCTACTTAGCCTAGATTTCCTGGAAAACAGAGCCTGAGGCAAATCTTCAGTACAATCAAGCCTGAGTTATAACCCCAGGACACCAAGAGTAAGGGGTTAAATCAATCAGTCTTGGTAGGGGTGAAAACAGATACAAACCAGCATATTACGAAACTGACCACATCAGGACCACTTTATATGTGTGGGGAATCACTATGCCTCAGAAAAGTTTATCAAAAGAAGTAAAAAAAGAGCTCTTTCCCAACTCCTGTAACCCATTGGTCCAAATTTTGCCTTCAGGGAATTAACAACCCTAAACTTTCAGGATCCCATAAACTGAACCCTCTAGAAGGTGGCAAAGGGAATTGAGAGAATATGAGAAGATTCGTAAACTGAGTCTCACACAGAAATTCCATAAAATCTGCATTCAATATTTCTGCCAATATTCCTGCTGATTCTCTGTTTTCTAAGCAGCAATGTGCATAAATGAGATTTGACATTCATAAAACAATACGTAAATGGCAGAATATGTTTTAACAAACTGTATCCCAAAGTAATGCATTCATAAACTTTAGTCATCTATTAGTTTACTTAATAAATCCCATCCATTCACTCAATATATACTTATTGTCAGATTCTATTCTAGGAACTAGAATTATAGTAGGGAATAAAATAGTCAAAAATTCTTTTAGAGTTTTAACCATTAAGATAAGTATTAAATACTGTCAGTCAGGAATAAACCTGGCAAAGAAAATAAGACAGTGAAATATGCAGAAAGGGGAGAGACAGAGTTAATTTGGATTGGCTTTAACTGAGTCCTTAATGATGAGAAGGAGACAGCTAAGCTAAATTAGGAGGATGAGCACAGATGAACAGTTTTTGAGGGAGAGCAAACCACAAGTGCAAAGATCTCACAGTGTATTCCCA
>NW_007728243.1:279149-294221 GCF_000696425.1 Galeopterus variegatus
AATATATACTTATTGTCAGATTCTATTCTAGGAACTAGAATTATAGTAGGGAATAAAATAGACAAAAATTCTTTTAGAGTTTTAACCATTAAGATAAGTATTAAATACTGTCAGTCAGGAATAAACCTGGCAAAGAAAATAAGACAGTGAAATATGCAAAAAGGGGAGAGACAGAGTTAATTTGGATTGGCTTTAACTGAGTCCTTAATGATGAGAAGGAGACAGCTAAGCTAAATTAGGAGGATGAGCAGAGATGAACAGTTTTTGAGGGAGAGCAAACCACAAGTGCAAAGATCTCACAGTGTATTCCCACTGGTGTTTGAAGAAAAAAAAATAATAAGCCCTTTCTAAAATTCTCCATTTCCATTCTTCTTGGCTAGTTGAGATATGTAGTTAAAGTTTATATGGAAAATGACATCTATAGATATATTCGTAAGAATATAGTTGAGGAATGAAGGGAGCAGGTAATGGAGTGCAGAGTATTCCTTTATTTTATCTCAAAGAATAGCTGTAATATAAATGCAGGAAAAATCTTGAAAACATATCCATGTCTCCTAGAAGATAAATTATACAAGGTAAACCTTGATCAGCCATGAGGTGTGGCTAATTTTTGCCTCGGAGGTTTTAGTGTATAAAAATGGATATTTTCATGAAAAAAATAAAATTTTGTCCTTGGCCATATGAAGAGATTTCTGACACAAAGTTGTCCTTGTACCTAAAGGGTAAAACTTTGAAGCATAAGTCTTAGTTCAATATTTAAGCCAGCAGCCAATCTGACTGCATTTCTATTAACATAAATTTTAAATTCAAAAGATAAATGCAAATCAAATATACCCACAGATAAATGCATTCAAGTTATTTTTTTTTCCTCTAGAGAATTTTGTGTCTTGTTTTGCAAGATGTTTATTGATTCTCAAACAACACCTAGAAGGAAAGATGGAGGTAGATGGAGAGACGGAGGAAAAAAGCAGTTGTCCTGACTCAACTCTCAGTAATATTATAGAAGCTTATATAAATTAATCATAGATAATTATGTTCTATATATCAAACTGACACTTCGTTACAGTGGTAATACCAAGTGCTGGCAAATGTTGGGTATATTTGGTATTATTATTCGCTGATGAAATAAACATAATATTTCTGGAAATCAATGTATAGCAACAGCCTTCAAAAATAGTGTGAATTTTATTAATACCACATTTACTAGCCTTGATTTTTAAGAAAAATTAGATTTGTACAAGTATTATTTCTCAATGTGTTAATAAAGTATAGCAAAATTTTTATTTTTACTTATTTATTTTATTTTATTTACTTATTTATTTATTTTTTCCTTTTTGTCTTTTTTCGTGTCCGGCAACGGATCGCAACCCTCAGTGTCGCACCCGCACCTCGCTCAGCCAGTGAGCGGGAACCGGTCTGTATGTGGGATCCGAACCCTCGGCGGGAGCGCTGCCGTGCTCCCAAGCGGCGCACTGTAGCAGTGCGCCACCAGGCCGGCCCAAGTATAGCAAAATTTTTAAAAATGTAAAAGAAATACCAGAAATTTGCAAAAGGGGGATATTTAAATAAATTATGGTATAGAAAAGGGTGGAAAATTAGATAGGATTAATATCTTTAGAAACGTAATTGTTATTGTTATGGGAAGACAGTACAATATTGAAGAGGATAATTGCAAGCAGTACCGTATTGTATTAGAGGTCTTTACATGTCTATAAAATTTCATGCTCCCCTACCACAGAATGGCTTTGTCATTGGTAAGTGATTGTCACCAGTTATTATATTTTCCTACCTTCTCTTACATCTAGATGTGTCCCTGAGACTCTTGATTGTGAAGAAAGGGTAAGAAGAATCAGTATGTGCCTTTTCCACCAAATGTTTTTAAAGAGGATGTGTCTGTGTCTCCTACATGCATTTTTTTTTAAACCCACATCTCATGTGGAAGCAAATAACTATAATTCCCTAGAGGGTGGCAGACACTCAAAGAGGAAAAGAGCCTAAGTCCAAGCATCATCCGAAGAATAGGAACCCTACAAACCCACAAAAAAGGAACAGTCAGGATTTTATGCAAAGCAGAAATAAGCCTCTATTGTGTTTGAATCTTTATGTTTTGAGGCTATTTGTTTCGGCAGCTAGTGTTACCCTAATTAATTCAGAAATCTACTACCTAGGATGAAAGAAAAGCACTGAGAAGCTAACACTGCCTCTTTCTAGGTTGCCAAATTTTAATTTCAAATAAATTTTTATAAGATTTATATAAATTAGAGTATTTTATAATTTGTACAACATACATTATTTATTTGTTATTTCCTAAGTATAAACAGCATTTTTGAGTTATAATTTAAATAAAATGATATATATATATGCCTGTATACATATGCCAGGGTACTTCAAAAAGTTCATGGAAAGAATTTTACTATTTTTTAATTCTATTTTTCCACAAACTTTTTGAAGTACCCTGGTATATGTATACACACACATACAAGTTGCTTTTTACCTAGACGAGAAGTAGGCATATTTTGCTTGCCACCAAGAGTATAAATTAAAGCTAGTGTGTTTTCAACTTTATGTTCTCACTAAGTATTTGTATTATATTTAAATTATTTTAATTTAGATTATAATTAAAATTTTAAAGGATTTAGTGACTGGGACCTGACACAAGCATACTTCAAAAAGTTCATGGAAAGATTCATAGTATTTTTTAAATTCTATATGTCCATAAAGTTTTTGAAGTACCCTCATAGTAATGAAATTATTTCAGTTGAGCATTTGACCTGCTTGAATACCTCTTGAGCTCATACCCACTATATGATTCAAATGTTGTGCATTTCAATGTAATATGTTAAACAATAACAAGCAAGGATAGTTGAGGAGCACTAACTCTTGTCTTTGGCTTAGTTAAAAGTGGATTCCAGGTTATTTCCAAATGATGGCTAACTTATGTGGCTAGATTTTCATCTTTGTGCAACAGAAATAGTTCCTTTTTTCCTCCCAAAGAAAATATTTTCAGATGCAGAGAAGTAGAAAATCTATACTGTTGGTGGGACTGTAAATTAGTACAACCATTATGGAAAACAGTATGGAGGTTTCTCAAACAACTACGGATAAAACTATCATACAACCCAACAATCCCAGCATTGGGTATATATCCAAAGGAATGGAAATCATCATGTCAAAGGAATACCTGCACTCCCATGTTTATTGCAGCTCAATTTACAATAGCAGACATATGGAACAAACCTAAATGTCTATCAGTGGATGACTGGATGAGGAAAATGTGGTATATATACACAATGGAATACTACTCAGGCATAAAAAAGAATGAAATTCTGCCATTTACAGCAACTTGGTTGAACTTGGAGAAAATTATGTTAAATGAAATAAGCTGTGCACAGAAGGAGAAATACCACATGTCCTCACTCATAAGTGATAGATAAATACTAAAAGAAAGAAAGAAAGAAAGAAAGAAGGAAAGAAAGAAAGAAAGAAAGAAAGAAAGAAAGAAGAGAAATACCACATGTCCTCACTCATAAGTGATAGATAAATACTAAAAGAAAGAAAGAAAGAAAGAAAGAAAGAAAGAAAGAAAGAAAGAAAGAAAGAAAGAACACAATAATAGGTTGAATTTTCAGAAGAGGAGAGAACAGAATGGTGATTACAAGAGGTGGGAAAGGGGGCGGGGGTTAAGAAGAAATTGATTAATAGACACTAAGAATGCTTAAGTTTTGTAACAAAGAACATACTAATTATCTTGATTTGATCATCACATTTTGTACACAGGTATTTATATTCAACTTTGTACCCCACAAACATGTATAATCAATTATTTTTCAATTAAAAAAAAAGAAAGAAGAGAAAAATATTTTCTACATCATGGTCATAAAATGATTCTAAAACATTAAAAAACCCACTAAATTGGGTCTTTGTTAAGGTAGACACTTTTAGAAACAGCTCTTTCCAGTCCATGCCTACTTTTATGTAAATAACAATCACTGAATTCTCAAGGTTTAGCAATTTCTTTAGCTAAAAGTATAACCAACTTTTGCTTTGATTATGACTGAAACTTCTCAGAGTACTTAAGACTGATTTATACTCTAGACCAACATAAAAAATAAGTTATTTGCTTTCCAAAAAAGGACTTCAGCACAACCAAAATATCTAATAAAAACGTCATAAACATCAGATATAATTTTATTTTATACACTGGAGAGAAAATGACAATAACATATTAAGTTGATATTTCATTTTTTTTGTAAAACTTACTCTAAAATGTAAACCATTCTTACATTAAAATACTTTTCCAGAGCAAAACTGAACCAAGCCAGTTTGTGATGTTTAAAAATATTATATTTCTCTCTGTGTCTCTTATTGTTTTTGCTCAAGGTCCACTACAATTCATTGAACATTGAACTAATTACCTAGCTGGAATGAAGTAAAATTAAACATGTGGAGTCTCATTTATCAAATAAGTGATGCTTAAAATATGTTTGACTATCTGTAGATGCCATCTATACCTTTTCTCTCCATCCCCATCTCTGCAATTCTGTAACTATTCAGCAGTAATGACTAAGGACTGCCATATTACTAAATCCAATGGAAAATTCCCAGTTTTCTCCTGAACCATCAGCAGCATTTGGCACAGCTGCTCCTTCCTCTTTGGCAAACTCTCATCACTTGGCTCCCAGAACATCAAAAACTCTTAGTATTCCTCTTACTTCATTTCTGCTCTTTCTCTGTCTTCTTTGACATTTCTTATTTCTGTTCTCAGCCACACAGTGTTGAAATGTTCAAGGTTCCATCCTTGATAAGCTTCCCCTATTTATCTGTACTGATTCCCTGGTCTACTGCTTTAAAACTCCCTGTACATTCAAAAATCCTCTCTCCTAAAGTCCATATTCATATATCCATTTGCCTACCCAATATCATCACTTTAATGTCTAGTAGACATTGAGAATTCAATATATCCTATACTGGACTACTTGAATTTCCCCAAAACTTTCCCCATCTACAACCTTCCTCATCATCGTAGAAGGCAACCATTCTTAGTTGTCCAGGTCAAAATATTGAAATTATTTTTGGCCCATCTCTTTTTCTTGTAAGCTGTATTCAACACATCAGCAGATCATGATGACTATCTTCAAAAATGTACCCAAATTGACCACTTCTTAGAAAATCCACTCATCTTTTGCATTTGAATAAAAAGTATAAAGTAAGTTGATTTGATTTAATAGAGATGTTGTGCAATAGTTGCATATATTTTTGGAAAACTTCTGACTGTTTATAATAAGTCACGAGGGAGACTTGTAAAATGTTTTACTTCACCTCTAGTTAGCTGTGCCATTTTAACAAAGTTATCTAATAAAACTAAGCCTCAGTATGCTTATATGAAAAATGGGATTAAGTTCACCAACTTGAAAGTATTTTTGTAAGAATGTAATCTTATTCCTAAGGTTTTATGTCTAAGAAATATAAATCATACTGCTAAAATACCAAATTGGGGGGTGGGCTAAAAACTAAAATGCCCATATAAATCTTTTCTATTACAGCTCACACAAGGCTAACTTGCAGAATCTACTCGATGTGATCAGCTATGTTACACTGCCAGCTCTGTACTTCTACCAAAGCCAACTGTATAATGACAGATGGCTTCAATGTTTCAAGTCTGGGTTTTAAACAGGAACACAAAAAGTTTGTTTGGAGAGATGATAACCTTATGTGGAATATTGTATATTAGAAGCTCATGGAAAAAGCAAAGAGTCCTCTCTCAAATGGTTAGAAATATTTCCTGGAGCTCAGCAGAAAGCAGAGGACTACAGTACATAGTTGAAATTATGGAAGATGATGACATCTTTAGGAGGGAGAACAGAAGTAAGAAGACCCAAGGAGACAAGGCAGTGGAGCCAAAAGTCTTTCCCGGGCTTTGGCCTCAATTTCATAGCTCTAGTTTCAGCCAGCACAGTGATATTGCTCTTCTATATTTTTACTCTTGTCCAAGGAAACATGTTATATTTTAAAAGCTTTCCCTAGCAAGTAAAAGGTCTTCTATTGATTACTTTTAATATACTTAAAAAATCAACCTGTGATTCACTAAGATGTTGTCCACGACACTCAGAACATCAAACTGCCTTATATGAAGAACTTAATAAAGTCACTTAAATAATTCAGTGGCCGTATTAGTCCATTTCTATTTATTATAGTAAAAATACCTGGAACTAGATAATTTATAAAGAAACAATATTTACTGCTTGCAGTTTTGTACGCTAGGAAGTCCAAAGTCCAGGGAACACATCTGGAAAGGGCTTTGGTGGGTGCTACTACTTACAGCAACACAGAGTGTCACATGGCAGATGGCTTCAACAGAGGGAGAGACTAACCTCACTGGCTCTCCTTTTAAACCATGCCCATGACCATCATTAAGCCACCAATGGATTAATCCATTCACTAGGGCGCTATCCTCACAACCTAATCACCCCTTCAAGGCTCCACCCTTCGATTTCCATAATAGGATTTCTCACCGTCTTAGCACTGTCACAGTAGGGATCAAACTTCAATGAGTTTGGGGGGACATCCAATCCACAGCATTCTGTCCCTGGGCCCCCCAAACTAATGTCATTTTTACATACAAATGCATTCATTTCATCCCCAAAGTCTTAATTTGTTTCAACTCAAAAGTCCAAAGTTCGAAGTCCCATTTGTGAAATCAAAACAAATTGCTTCCAGAATACAATGGTGGTTGTGGGAGTGCTACTGATGGCTTTTAAAAGAGAGCTTGTGAGAAACTCTCTCTCTCTCTCTCTCTCTCTCTCTCTCTCTTTCTCTCTCTCTCTCTCTCGCATGTACTTATGACATTTTGTCCTATGATACCCTGCGTCACTGCAGAGTTACCACCAAGAACAAGGCCCTTACCAGTTGTGTTCCCTGGTCTTTGGACCTCCCAGCTTCTAAAATTGTAAACAACAGATATCATTTCTTTATAAATTACCCATTTCCAGGTAATTCTGTTATAAGCAACCAAGATGCACTAATACAGTGGCCTAGCTTACTTTGCTACATTCTAACACAGACCCAGCTTATCCAAACATTCATGCTGCAACAAAGAACAAACACAAGGCTGTACAGAATCCACTTGAAGGCCATCCGCAGCATTACATCATAAAGAACATAGAAGCTGTGAAGTCAGAGACCTGGGTTTCAATTCTATCTCTTCCACCGTTTTTGCCATGATGAGCTGTTTCTTCTCTTGTGAAATGTGCACCTTCCTTGCAGTAATCTTGTGAGCATTAAATGAGGTTAAGTGTCATAAAAATAAAGCAACCAGCACGGTTGCAGACTGATGTCAGGTACCAGGCACTGTTTGCCTCATTTGTCAGCATTCGTACTAGGACCATATGATAGATCATTGGGTTCTGTGTAAACAGGCATGGAGCCATGGTGAAATTATTTTTAAGAATATATAGACTAGCCCAAAGTGATTCACAGCACTGATTGACTGACAATATTGAAAACTTCTCAAATGTTTCCCCTTCTCTTGGTATAAACACAAGAATTACATAGAAAGACAGATTGAATGTACTCAACAAAAATGTGAAACATGTTTTCAAGAATACAGAATTATTCTAATTATGGTATCTGAAGGTTTAATATTATTACCTGATGATCTTGAAATGAAAGTGAACCTATTATTGGTTGATAGTGTTACTTTCCCCATAACATGCTGTAAGGATACAAAACTAGGTTGAACTGACAACTTAATTTTAAAGGTACTTTAATTTAAATATGTAAATGTCTAAAATTACATTATGCATTTCTGAGCCACAGGAACATATGTTGGGTTTTTTCATAAGCTTGCTTTTGTGTTAAATATAACTAGAAAATTAAAAGAGATGCCCAAATACAATGTTATTGTAAAAACCATGTTATATAATATTACATTATAGATTATAGAAATATTGCAACTTTCGAGAGCTTCCTAACTTCAATAAAGAGACACAATATGACCAATATGGAAACACTTGTTAAAGAAGGTAAAATCCATTAAGCAACAGTGCTCTGATTCTAACAATTCAGACTTAATGAAACATTTCGAATATGCTATTACTGATACTGTTCATTTAAATATGCTATTACTGATATTGTTTCATTAGGTATACAATTTCTTGCTCAGTGTTTTCATGCCTAAGTGACCTCTAAATTGGTCTGCTGCAAATCACTGCTAATAGACTCCCAACAATCTACACCACTCAACCATTAATAGAGACTGAACGACACACAGAAGAGGTTCAGATTTCTCAGGAGACAGATGAATACTCAAAACCAAAATGTGCTTCTTTTCCCCTCTGATATTTCTCTTTCTCACTTTTCCCTTCACCTTTTGTTTTCCCCTTCACCTTACCCTTTTATTTCCTGTCACTCCTGAACTCTATTTTCTCTTCCTTCTTAGCATCCTCCACAACTTTTCTTATACACATCCCAACTGAAAGTATGATTGAGCTGAATCCTACAGTGCAATGATTAGCTTTCGAGAATAACAAAACCCATTGCTCAAAATTGCAATTTATAGAAATATGAGAAGTGGAATTCCTCTGACTGCTCTATTCCATGTGACAATCATATCTATAAGCCTAAAGTGAATGTCACCATTACTGTTGAAAAATGAAAGCGGGCATTAATTCTGAAATTAGATAGACAGCATGAATTCAAATCCTAATCTCACTGACTCTATAGCCTGAGATAAGTTTTGTATCTTTGTGGAGTGTCTTAGTCCATTCAGTCTGCTATACTAATACCATAACCTACATGGCTAATAAACAGCACACATTTATTTCTCACAGTTTTGGAGGCTGGGAAACCCAGAATCAAAGAACCAGAAGATTCAATGTCTGGTGAGGGCCAGTTTGCTGGTTCATAGATGGAGACTTCTCTCTGTGTTCTCAGGTGGTGGAAGGGACTAGCTAGCTCTCTGTGGTCTCTTTTATAAAAGCGTCAATCCCAGTCATGATGGAACCCTCATGATCTAATCACCTCCCAAGGACCTCACCTTCTAATACCATCACCTTGGGGATTATGATTTTAACATATGAATTTTGAGGGAATGCAAACATTCAGACCATAGCACAGTGATTTTCACACAAATTAAAGTACTCATTTATTGAACAAATATTTATTGTGTACCTGCTCTGTCTAGACATTGCTCAATGGGTTGGGAATAAAGCAGTTGTTACTGGACCCAAGTCCAGCTGCCCATCACCAAACAGAAACAACTTGAAAGTCAAATATTGGTGAAAAGGGAAAGTAGCTTTATTCAGGAAACCTGAAGGTGATGGCAGACTAAACCTTCTCAAAGGCTCAGCTGTACTGAGGGATCTTTAAAGAGGGTGTTGAGGGAGTAAGAAGCAGGCAGGAGAGGGATTTGTAAGGGGCCAGGTGCAAAGTCTTGTCAATGCTCTGCCTGGTTTCTGTTTTAATCCTTCATGTTATCTTAGGGTCCTGCAGATTTTTGATTTGCTTTGGGGTAGTGTCTATATAGCTTTATTGATGTCTTCTTTAGTTTCTCAGGATATGGAAAACATCTCCACACTTATGTAAATAATGTCATCCTGCCCCATAACCAAGTTTCCAAATATCAAATAACCATGAGAAAAGAGGGAACTCAGAACAATGCATGTTAAACTAGCCCTTATGCCTTTCTTATATTCTGCAAGACAAATCCCCTAGTTCTGGGGATTCAGCCAGCAAGTTTGCTTTGCAAACTTCCTCCAAGGCTGAAGCCTGTTCCAGCTCTAGGGGAAAAGAATCAAATATGATCAAATATGGGGGGTCCTGCTGTTACACAATGAACCAAACAGACAAAACCTTTGACCCACTGGAGCCTATAGTCTGTATAGAAGAAGCAGATCATAAGCAAATAAGTATAGAAAAATGTGAGGTAATGATAAATTCAATAAAGATAATGACAGGAAGTGTTAGGAAGCAGCATGAGTGGAATGTAGTAAATGCTCAGTAAATATTCACTCCTTCAGGCTGACTTCCCGATAAGGTTAGCTGGTGGGAAGGTAATATACACCATGAAATGAACACAGTCATTACTAATCTTAGCCACGGGCTGAAAGCACAGAGGCCATGACTGCCTTGACGCAAGAAAGAACCAGCCAGCTGCCTGGACACAGGGAAATATAGTGTATTCATTCTCCCCTCTATGTAGTCGTGTGCCCTCCAGCCCCTGAAAGGTGAAAATAAAGGCCATTTTGTTCTGCCCATAAAATAGTGTGTTCAATGCTAGAGAAAAAGAAAGGTGTTATTTTACCCTGACAAGTTCCCTAATAAAAATAATATATAAGGACATATTGATTTTTTTGGAGTCAGTATTTTTGTTTGTTTTCCTTGAAGTTTTATGTTTACCATGACCAAGTAAAAGGGGATTTATTTTGGATTCTGGCAAGTTTCATCAAGGAATCATTTCAGAGTTTCCTTTGAAAATAAGTGTGTGGCAACAAGATGACCTGCATATTTATATAATTGCAAACTAGCTGCAGCAAAGGGGAGCAAAGCCCAGTGAGGCCTGGGAATGTCTATCCTATAAATAGGTGAGTAAAAGAGCAGCTTAGAGACATGAGAGGGAACAGCAGGGAATAGTAAAAGAGAAAAACACCCAATTAAAAGTCAGAAGCTCGTGTTCTATAGACCACTTGGCATTTATGCATATGTAATTAAGCAACAAAGCAATGTGAGACTTGATATTTGGTAGGTTGCTGTGCCTGTCCTTTTACAGGCCACCTCCAGGAACTTCAGAGAAATGACACTCTTAAATGGGGAGCCTGCATCTCTTCCCTGATGTGTATTTATACTTAATTTGTCACTGGGGCCATCATCTCTAGGAATAGCAGTGTTTAGTCTGTTTCATGCTGGATTGGCAATGCTACTGAGTTACTCCAGGAGGAATGTCCAATTCATTTCTCTAATTTATGCCTTTTAAAGCTCTCTGGTTATTGGAATAAATCTAATGTGTCATTCGTGACACAGTAATACCCATCCACTTGGGCTGCATCTGCCAGATTTATCAAATCATTTGGAAGGCTTAGTATTGCATAATTTTTGTCCTCCAGAGTAAAGCACAACATGCCAGTACTGACTGTGGGTTGCTTTGGGGATAAAGAATATGTATATTATTTTACAAATAATGTATAGGTATATTTGTGTATATGTTTAAGTACTCATCACATTTTGCCTTGGGATAGGAACAGAAAACATTCACAGTAATTCGCTACAGGCTGAAGATATTTTTTTTTTTTTTTTTTTTTTTTCCTTTTTTTATTGATGTCTGTCCCTTAATGAACCAGGCCAGTTCATTCCTGGAGGCTGTTAGGGAAGGACTGTTGCTCTGAAGCAGAAGCCTGCAAGAAGCAGAGAATAATCCTGTGGTTATCTCCAGAATGACTATGGACACATTTTCTAGAGCATTGTTGAGTCCCTGCAGAAGCCTTTCAGTAACTTTTCCTTCCAGACAGCATATCTTACTGGTAAAAGTTTATTTCACAAATGTGTCTCAACGTGTACCTAAGAATTACTTGAAATAGTTGTTTAAAAGACAGGTTTATGGGCCCCATTATTCCTATGCTGATTCAGAATCCAAGAATTTTGTGTTAAGAGCTGTATTTCAATAAGTTTTCCAGGTGACTAAAGTGTATAATTTAGTTAGAGTTGCACTTGCAGGTAATCAGTCTGAACACCTCAGGAAGCATTTGGTTAACACACAATCTGCTTGCTTTTCTAAGAGTCAAACCACTGTTAGTTAGCATCGTATAAAGAAGGACACTATTGAGTGCTTATTGTATACCCCGTTTTCTTCCAGGCACTTGCCATACAGAATCCCATTTGCTCTTCACATCAAAGCTATGAGGAAAGTTGTATTATTACCATTTGCCAGATGAGTCAATAGAGTCTCAGAGAGATTAAGCCAGTAAGAAGTCAGTCACATAGCTGGTAGGTGGTAGATTGTAACTCTGTCTACCTCAATACAATAGTATGAACCCTGAGTGCCTAAAGTCTCATTTCTTTCAACAAATCCTTGTATTATATCCTTTAAGAGTACTTCTTTGGTCATTCAGTCAATTTATGTTCATCAAACTGAGTTGTTTTTATTACTTACAAACTTTTATGCCTGTTTCTGATTATTACTGACAATGTGTTTTTCCTGCAGTGCCTTGGTAGTTAAATCACATGTTACTATCTCTCTGCCCTTTTAATAGAATGTACTTACTCACACAATCAATTCCCTGTACAATTGTTTGTTCCTTGGCCCAGCTGTAGATTAATTATAATGCCTATGTTTATGTTCTTATGGGTGTTGTACTAAAATCGTTTTTAAGTCAGTTATTAAAAATGCTAGATGACATAAAAATGCTTGTTCTTTTTCCATTTTGTAAAAAAATCTCCTCGTTTAAAATGCCTGAGTTCTAATTCAAGGACAGAAATTAATTTTGTGGCGTGAAGTTAAGGGCAATTTATGGAACCTAACAGAGATAAATAAAACATGATTTTTTTTTTCTAGAACACATGTGATATTATTTTAGGAAGTCAACAAATACTTTAAGACAGAAAACAAACAATTCCACACAACTGCTGGAATAAATAGGCTACTGTATTTGGGAGGCTGCTGGAGCTTAGCATTCCAAGTGTGACCTATCTGAGTTCAACCCCTTTAGAGTTAAATTATAGTTTAACCCTTGTTCATGTGTGATGTAAGGCTTAAGATGAAGGTTTAATATTATGTACAGCCTTGACATCTGGTGAAATCAAGTGGGCCTCAAATGGCCTAACCACAAGTTTCCCTCCTCTCAGTGCTCCTATAGGTAAGTTCTCCTAACCAAGGAATCCTATTACCAAAGGACCAATTGCAGTCCCTGCATAGCAAGTTTACATTTTTTGCCAGATCATAGAATTACTTAAACAAGCCAATCACATCCTCCCTACAGGAACTAGAGGGTACCTTATCCTTTTGATACTACAGAGCCTGCCTCCCATAGACCCTGGCTGTTCATTCTGTTCCCTTGTTCAACCCCCATGTAGCCCAACATGGCATGCAGGCAGTGTCCCCCCCCCCCCCNTTTTAGTTGGAGGGAAAAAATGGTTTGGTTTGCTTTTGCTTCTAAGATAACATGGTGTGTTTGACATGTGCAATTTTGTCCTTCCACAGACATGGGTCCCAATTCTATTTCTGCCACTTTCTATTTAGGTGACTTTAGGCAGATTACTTTCTGAGTCTCAGTGTTCTTCTCTGAAATTGGGACAATAATGCCTGCACCTTAGGATCATCATAGGGATTAGATGAGAGCCTCCTTAAGGAAAGCAGACAGTAGGTGATGTGGAGCAGTTCTCTGGTATATAAACATATACACTCTCCACTGGAATCTTTTTTCCTTCCCCAGTTGCTCCAAACCTCCTGCACTGTGCACAAATGGTCAGCAGTCTGACGCACTGCTCTCAAGCTTTCTTTTATCTGTATTCTTCAGAATCTCAGTTGTGCCTCAATTTTCACAGGGCACTCATCTCTGGATTTGGCAGGGTTTCTATCCACTGGGGTTACACAGTCAAAATAAACTCAGTCTTTTATTTTATTTTATGTTATTTTTTTGTCTTATATTCCCTAGGGGTATTAAAATCTGAATTGATGTCTGTCCCTTAATGAACCAGGCCAGTTCATTCCTGGAGGCTGTTAGGGAAGGACTGTTGCTCTGAAGCAGAAGCCTGCAAGAAGCAGAGAATAATCCTGTGGTTATCTCCAGAATGACTATGGACACATTTTCTAGAGCATTGTTGAGTCCCTGCAGAAGCCTTTCAGTAACTTTTCCTTCCAGACAGCATATCTTACTGGTAAAAGTTTATTTCACAAATGTGTCTCAACGTGTACCTAAGAATTACTTGAAATAGTTGTTTAAAAGACAGGTTTATGGGCCCCATTATTCCTATGCTGATTCAGAATCCAAGAATTTTGTGTTAAGAGCTGTATTTCAATAAGTTTTCCAGGTGACTAAAGTGTATAATTTAGTTNCAGTGTTGGACAATAAACCTATCTGTCACAGGTTCAACCATCTCTGCAACCCTAAGGAGGGAATTCCTCTCACGCCAATGGAGTGAATAGAAGGCAATTAAATATCGTACTATTCTTTTCACTTTTCACTTTCAGAATGTGTAACTTCTCAGAATCTGAGGTCTTCCTGGTGAAAGAAGGTAATAAGGAATATGAATATTTTGAGAGGAGACTCTAAAAGTCAAATTTGCTTAGCCGGTATCTATACAGTAAGAAACCCAGTTGCTCAGATTAGCAATGAAAATCCAGAGCATGCTTAACATGGAAAATTTGGAGAGAAATCACATGCCATTCTGGGCATTCTGATGATTTTCCTCTAAAGGAATAAGTTCTTCAGATCTTCCTCTATGACTGCTGCCTCCAGTGAAAGCACCTGCTGAGTTTCATATAACTGGTGAGTTATGCAAAATAGATGACATAGTTGTAAGAACGCAATGTACTTCAAATTCACTCAAAAATTACTAGAAAAAAAATTAAAAAGAAAGTAAAAGTTACCCACAATCTTACTATTTATAATTATATACATTAAGAAAAAGAAATTCCACCTTTCACTTCAAAACTCCAGCTCCAAGAATTTGATGAACAGCCTTCCTTGTTTTACTCACACCTTCAAAACTGCACAATTATATGTACACGTGTACATTCATATACATTATTTTGTTTAACAAAATTAGGATTATTCACATGCACATGGCTCCATAATTTGTTATATTTTTTTATTTTTTTAATTCACAATATATCACAATTATATTTTAAGGACAGTATATACTTATATCTCATTCTTTATTTCCACTAATTTTTATTCCATTAATTTCGTGAACCGTAATTTAACCACCTCCCTATGGCAGCGGAACTTGCAGTTTATTCTCAGTATTCTGCTATTACAAACAATATGCACAGACATTGAAGTCAGATCAAGGTCTGAGTCGCAGATCTATCACTCACTAGGTATCTTATCTTTGGCAATTTACTTACTTTTTCTAAGCTTC
>NW_007728243.1:294376-295516 GCF_000696425.1 Galeopterus variegatus
GCAGATCTATCACTCACTAGGTATCTTATCTTTGGCAATTTACTTACTTTTTCTAAGCTTCATTCTTACTTCAGATAAAAATAAGAGAGAATAACTTTTTAGGGTTGTCATGAGGATAATATGCGATTATGTACATAAACAAACACTCTATGTAACTATTTAATAAGGAGCTTAATTTAAAAATCTAAGAACTATTATTAAATAGTTTAGATACTTGGTTTATCAAATAGTTCAGACTTTCTTTAGCTCCAGCTCTTTTTATAACACTGTTATGATTTTGCCATATCCATGAACTATCTTTATTCTTATTTATATAAAATATTATATAAATATATTTATTATACAAGTATACTTGTCATTTATTCAAATTTAAAAAGTGAGTTATTGTAAGGTAGAGATTTGAGTTTAATAACAATTTCATGGTAAACATAAATTTTCATCAAAATATTAAATATATTTGGTATTAGTCAAGATCCAATCAGAAGACTGAAACCACACTGCAAAAGTTAACTACTAAAAGAGGTTTAAAAAAAAAACATTCTGATATATAAAGACATAGCAACTGCTGGGAGAAGCTACTACCTCTAGAGCTGAGGGAGAGTACTCAAAAAGGGACCTAAGCATATGGAAGAACCCTGGTCCCCAGAGCTAAGATCCTGATCTTGGATGCAACTCTCTGGAAGGTGGAAAGTTTTGTCAGCATTACTTGGGGCAGAGCATATCCACAGGAACATTCCAGTTGAGGTGTCTGTAAACCATTTAGTGATCAGACATAACAGAACTCTTCTCTCCTGATGTACAATTTGACTTCTTGCTAAATATGTTACATTCTGAAATGGCGAATTATAACATGCATGCTTCTTGGTTCTTTCAAGAAAATCAACACTTTCAAAGTGTCAGCTAACTTACTAAATTTCATCTTATTTCAAATTAGAGAATGGAAATCTTTCATTGAATTGAAATGTACTGTAACACATTAGATTTGAATAGATCACAAGAAGGATTTCATTCACATGGGAATAATCCCAGTATGGGATTTTAGAGATTCTGATTTTAATCAAAAGTTTCCTACACTTCTGCCATGGACCTAGAATGAATCTTTTTCTATGGGTCTCAATTACTTCATCTATTAAAAGTAAG
>NW_007728243.1:296401-299198 GCF_000696425.1 Galeopterus variegatus
TCAAACTGTATAAACCCCATCCCTTACAGGATAAAATCTAAGCATCTGAGTGTCATATACCTGTTCTGTATCCTTGTTTTGTGCTCCATTACAGTGTTTTGCAAGATTCTCATAGCACTAAGCATTCATTTGTGGGTAGGGGGAGTTATCTATTTGAATGTCCTTCTCATGAGAATGAAGGCAGAAGAAAGAACATATTCATATTTGTATCTATATCACTTAGTATTAAAAATAAACCACACACCCACCACATTCTTACTACTTGGTTGTTCATAACTTTTCAACTTTACAATACTTTAAGAAAGCATTATAGAACATTATTTGTATTTATATATGCCCTGAAAAGCCTGTGTTAAAGTCGAATCATGTGTTATAATGTCCAATCTGAGTGTCAAGGGTTTATTTTGAAATAGATTTCAGCATCCTTGGCCAAAATCTCAGCATTTGTGGATCTTGGTGTTAACAGCACTATAATATCAAAATGTCATATCTGGTCTGGAAATGCTTCACTTCAGCTGCAGATGAATATTGTCAAAGGCGATTAACTGTGTCACCTTTATAGATGAAGCCACTCTCCCTATCTGCTCTTGCAGGGGTGCTCACCTAGAAGAAATGTTGCTTTATAAAGGAATGGAAAGGTAAGGGGGCAATTTGGTAGAGAAAAGAGTGAAGCAGACCATTAACTTACTCAGTGTTCAGGGTATGGTTTTTAAATTGAGTTGAGGTTCAGCAGTTTGGTATTTCTGATATTGTTTAACTACCTAGAAATTAAATTGAATCCAACTGCTTCTTCCTTAGAGACCCAGAAATTCCTCAGGTGAGGAAAGGGAAAAAAATGGAAAATACAAAAACAGAAGGCTGCTTTCAAATTTTCCCATGCTGAATACAATCTGAAGATTAGTTATCCCATGTATTATTCATATTAATCCAATCCACTAATGTTTATAAACTTTAGGATACATGTGATATAATTTAGAATATATATTTTTCATAGTCACAGTCCCCCCACACATACACATACCTCAAAAACAAATCTCATGTTCAATCCTTAATAATCCTAGTTTAATAATCCTCTGGTATTTATTTTTTCTCATTAATTGAGGGTTATAATTGGATTTTTTATTTATAACTTAAGAAAATCTTAGATGATAAAAGAACACTAAAAATCTATTGTATATGTTATTTCTTTTTTAATATAAGAAAAGGTAGGCAATATAATCTGAGTTTCTGTAATAAAAATTACATTACTTGAGGATAGGCTTAAATTAAGAGTCAGTAGGAAAAATTGTTAAATAATGTGGTAGTGTGGTAGAAATCACAAGGATTCGTATAATGGAAATTTGGTGATATACCCTGGTTTCCTCATCTTTTCTGAAACATACATTTAAAAGAAAGTAGGAGAACTACAGACTAGATTTATAAATTCTCTTCCAATTTTGACTCCCATTTTGTAGGCAAAGAAACTGAGTTGTGGAGAAATTATCTGAGCTGTCTAGTATCAGTCAGATGAGCAAATTTGGAATTAAAACAGAACTTCATTACATGGAAGCAATGCCATTAAGATAGACAATTGCTGGCATCACTGTCCCTCATAACCTATCAATTTACAACTATTAAAACATAAAAACTGCCATCTGGAGATTGCTGGAGTGTGGGAAAAGAGGAGAAGAGACCCACAGTATTTATAAAATCATGAAGAGGAAGGAGGGGCCACTCCAGCCATTCTAAGCCCCAGCCACTTCTGAGACTGATATGTACAAGGCAAAGAGTCACTGCAACACACAGAGACAGCAAAGCCAAAGCAGCATCCTTTGTGTGAAACTACTTGAAGTCTACAGAGGAGAAAGGTGCTTTGTAGTGCACCATTCCATCTCCCAGGCCAGCAAAGCCACAGCAAGCTTTCTCTAGAAGCTAGGGGAAGGAGACAAAGCCAAGGGGAGGAAGGAACCATGCGGAGGTTGGTGAGTCTTTCCTTGGGACTTGTGCATGGCTTACCCCCAGGGAAATGCTTAGAGTGCCAAGAGGGAGGCTGACCCACCAGGAAGGTATTGGGGTGCAGCATGGATAGCTGATCTACCTTCCAATTGGCAGTGGGCACTACAAAGTGAAGACTGGTCAGGGTGATAGAACTCCAGGGGGGCAGTTTGTGGGACAGACTCAATCCTGGGCAGGAATTTTCACAGTCTAGTTATATCTGTGATGATCCCACAAGACACTGAAATCACTAAAAGGCCAACAATTAAAATTTTATTCACACAAAAGGCATTCTCTAGTTTGAGAAACAGCAGCAAAGCAGCAATCTAGCTCAGGCACAGATATCAAGTTCTAGTCCCCATGGGAAGTTTTCTCTAATTTGAAAATTAACTACAGGACAGCAAATTAGTTTCAGTGCACAGTTTAAGTAGTGGTGATTGATTTAAATCAATCCACCACAGAATGAAAAAAATAATGACAAACTAGAGACAAAGCTCTAATATTAATCAGTAAATGTCTAACACCACCAAAGAATACCTATAAACCCTGGAAAAGGTAGCAATCTCTTCAAATGCTCAAGTACCAATGTATGGACATAATGATTGAGAAAGAACAGAGAAATGTGACACCACCAAAGGAAACAAACAAAACACCATAAATGAATCCAGAAGAACAGTGCATTTATGAAAGTAGCAATCTCTTCAAATGCTCAAGTACCAATGTATGGACATAATGATTGAGAAAGAACAGAGAAATGTGATCCCACCAAAGGAAACAAACAAAACACCATAAATGAATCCAGAAGAACAGTGCATTTATGAAA
>NW_007728243.1:299554-300454 GCF_000696425.1 Galeopterus variegatus
CTCTAATATTAATCAGTAAATGTCTAACACCACCAAAGAATACCTATAAACCCTGGAAAAGGAAGCAATCTCTTCAAATGCTCAAGTACCAATGTATGGACATAATGATTGAGAAAGAACAGAGAAATGTGACACCACCAAAGGAAACAAACAAAACACCATAAATGAATCCAGAAGAACAGTGCATTTATGAAAGACCTGACAGAGAATTGAGAATAACACTCTTACAGGCATTCAGGGAGTCAAAAGAAAATACAGTGATAGAAAATTAAGTGATATCTAGAAAAGAGTGCAGAAGAGTGAGAAATTTGACAAAGGAATAGAATCAGTTTTTAAAAAACAGAAATTTTAGAAATAAAGAATACATTATCTGAACTGAAAAACCCCATGGAAACCTCCAACAGCATACTAGATCGAACAGGAAAGAATCAGTGAGTTCAAAGACAAAACATATAAAATCATCCAAGCAGAGGAGAATAAAGAAAAAACAATAAGAAAACATGAAACAGAAATACAGCAATTATGGGACTCCCTCAAGCAAAGTGACCTCCACATAACTGGCAGACATGAAGGAGAAGAAAAAGGAAGAGACCTGGAAATAATATTCAAAGAGATGATAAATGATGACTGAAAATTTTCCAACTATGGAGAAAGATGACATCATGCAGCTACAGAAAGCTCAGAGGTCACCAATCAAATCCAATCCGAAGAAGAACATCCCAAGGCACATCATACTCAAATTACTAAAAACCAAAGATGGAGAAAGAATACTGAGAGCAGTAACAGAAAAGAAACACATAGCATTCAACAGAGCCCCAATATGTCTCCCAGCAGGTTTCTCCTTAGAAACTTTAAAGGCCAGAAGAGAATGGGATGCTGTATTCAAAGTACTGAAAGAAA
>NW_007728243.1:301547-317918 GCF_000696425.1 Galeopterus variegatus
TGAGCTTTTTCTTCTCTTAGATATAAAAGTTAAGTTGATAGTTTAATCTGCTCTATTACATCTTTTTAGAAAGCCTCATAGTAACCCTTGCATAAACTTTACAAGAGACATAGTAAAAATAAACAGTGAGAAATCAAAAGATACTGCTAGAAAAAAACACTCAATCACAAAGGAAGACAGTAAGACAAAAAAAAGAAAAAAAGGAAAAAAGGGTCTACAAAACAACCGAAACCAAAAACAGTAATGAAAAAATTGGCAGTAACAAGTTCCTATATATCAATAACAACTCTAAATGTAAATGGATTAAATTATCCAGTTAAAAGCCAGAGTGGCTGAATGAATTATTAAACAAGAACCAACAATATGCTGGCTACCAGAAACTCACTTCATCTGTAAAGACATACATTGACTACAAAAATCAAACAAACAAGAAAAAACTATAGAATCATTTTAATAGATAGTTGAAGGTATGGTAAAAGATATTTCATGTAAAGGGAAACCCAAACAGAGCAGAAGTAGCTATACAGATACCAGATAAATTAGAATTCAAGACAAGGAAAATTAAAAAATAAAAAGATCAAGTAGGTCATTATATAGTGATATAGGGATTAATTCAACAAGAGTATGTAACAATTATAAATATATATGTACCCAACAACAGAGCACCTAGATATGTAAAGGAATTATTATTAGACCTAATAATAAAGGTAGACTCCAACACAAGGTGGGGTCTTTAATGTCCCACTTTTCAGCAAAGGACAGATCATATAGAAAATTATCCAAGAAACATCACAATTAATGTCTACTCTAGACCTATTGGATCTGACAGACATATATAAGACATTTCATAAAACAGCTGCAGAATACACATTTTTCTCAGCAGCACATGGAACATTTTCTAGAATAGAGCATACGTTAGGTCAGAAAACAAATCTCAACAATTTAAAAATATCGAAATCACATTAACTACTTGCCCACCCACAATGGAATAAAACTAGAAGTCAACAACAAAAGGGACACTGGAAACTCTACTAATACATAAAAAATAACATCATGCTCCTAAACAGCAAATGGGTCAAATAAGAAGTCAAAGAAGAAATTTAAAGATTTCTGGAGATAAATGAAAATGAAAATACAACACACCAGAACTTATGTAATACAGTAAAAGCAGTTCTATGAGGAAAAGTTATAGCAATAAATGCCTACATAAAAAAGTAAAAATATTTCAAATAAAAAGTCTAATGTTTCACCTCAAGGAATGAGACAAGCAAGAACAAACCAAACTCAAAATCAGTAGGTGATAAATAACAGATCAGAACAGAAATAAATGAATTGGAATTAAGAAAACAATACAAAAGATCAATTAAAGAGTTGGTTTTTTGAAAAGATAAACAAAATTGATAGACATTTAGCTAGACTAATGAAGAAAAAAATAAAGAAGACTCAAATAAATTCAGAAATGAAAAAATGGACATTACAACTGACACCAAAGTAATACAAAAAGGATTATAAGAGACCACTACAAAAAACTATATGTGAACAAACTGGGAAACCTAGAAGGAATAGATAAATTCCTGAAAACATACAACTTACCAAAGTTGAATCATAAAGAACTTGAAAACCTAAACAAACCAATAAAGGGTAATAAAAAGCAGTAATAAAAACTCACCCAACAAAGAAAACCACAGGACCAGATGGCTTGACTGATGAATTCTGCCAAATATTTAAAGAACTAGGAGTTCCAGTCAAGATAGCAAAATAGACAGTCCCCAGCATCACTCTCTCCCACAAATCAACAAATTTACAACTACAAAAATGTAACATCAGCCAAGCTGGGGCTGTTGGAGCTCAGAGGAAGAGGAGGAGAAACCTACGGAGTTCATGAAGGTGGGAGAAACCATGATGAGAGAAAGTAAAAACTGCTCTGAGCATTTTGGGCCATGGCCACTTTAAGGCTCCAGCTGCTGAGCACATGGAGTAGGAGCTGGCAGAAGCCACAGCTGTGCCCTTCAGATGGAGTTACTTGGAGGCAGCAGGGGAGGAGAGGACCTTGGTGGCCCCCAGGACAGCAAGACCACTAATAGGGTTCCCTTGGACCCATGCAGGAGCAATGAGCCAGAACAGCTGTAAAAGAAACTATTCAGAGGCTGGTGAGTCATTGCAAGGGACTGACACAGAGCCCATCCCATGGGAAGTGTTTGGAGCATGGAAGGTAGGGAAGACAGGCCCATCGGGAGAACATTGAGACACAGCAAGGACAGCTGATCCGCCCCCCAATCAGTGCAGGACCACTCAGAGGAGACTGGTCAGGAATATACAATTGCATGGGGTGCAGTTTGATGAAAAAATTCAGGCCCAGATCAGAGTTTCTAGACAACCCAGGTGTATTCAGTCTCTGGAGAGCTGGAAGTACCTATAAGGTCAACCATTAAACCCTGAGTTACACAAAAAGCCTTCTCCAGGGAAATAGCAGCAAAGCAGCAATTTAGCTCAACCACTCAGCTCAAGTACTGGTTCCCACAGGAAGTTCCCCCATTTTAGAAGTAAGCAAAGGACAGCAAATTAGTTCTGGCATAGGCACACCACCAGCGCCTTGCGGCCTGCCAGGGGACATGAGGCATGGAGCCAGGGACTGGACCCCGATCCCACATCCTGGCATTTTGCCAGTGCCTCGAGCCCAAGTCATGGAGAAGGGGACCAGACACCCCTCCCACTACCAGGCACACCACACCAGCACGTTGGGCCCTGCCAGGATCCCAAGTCATGGATCTGGGGACTGGACACTCCTCCCACAACCAGGCACACCATGCCGATGCCTCAGGGTCTTCCCAGGGTCCCAAGGCATGGAGAAGGGGACCAGACCATCCTCCCACAGTCAAGTACACTGCACCAGTGCCTCAGGGCCCACCTGGGGGCCTGGAGCATGCAGACACAGACTGGACCCCTTCCCACAACCAGCACACTGTGCCAATGCTTCAGGGTCTGCCCAGGGTCCCAAGGCATGGAGAAGGGGACCAGACATGCCTCACGTCCAGGCACACCACCAGTGCCAAGAAGCATGCCAAAAACATCACCTCCATGTGGGTGGCCCACCACAGCCATCACAATAACCATGGCCTCCACAAAAGCAGCTGGATGCCACAACCACCACACAGATGGTCCACCAGCCACTGGAGTGTATTGACACAAGGAGAGTCACCAGCAGAGATAAAGAAAAGAAGATGATATCTCTCTCCACAAAGCCCATTTCAGAGTGACAGAAGAAGCATCTGTTCTATGATGATATTGGGGGACCTGATTGCACCTTTCAGCACTGGACAGATCATCTAGGCAACAAATCAGCAGAGTAATCATTATTCTTTCAGAAGGAGAGAAGAAATCTAGGGTAATTAGAGGGGAAACCGGGGAGGGAGAGTGGGATGAGGAGAGATTGGACAAGGGGCATAAAGAATAATTGTGATTTGTAACAGTATATATGCTAATAATATTGATTTGATCAACATGTGTCAAAGTTGAACCCCAAAAATATGTATAATCAATTTTGATTTAATAAAAACTTAAAAAAACAAAGAACAACAAACAAAGAAAAATACTTTTAAAGAGTCTAAAAAGTTATGAATATTTACAAAAGTAAGAAAAATAGAATGTCTTTTCTAACCTAACTATCACCATTTCCTTTGACTCACTCTTTACACAATTAGTTTTTAAACAAGTGAAATCTATTTATAATCCTCGTAGAATGTTGGCTTTCTATTCACTGCTATGGAGAAAGCTACAAGGTCAGGAATCAACCTAGTCAGCTTTTTTCTTCAGGTTTTCAGAACATGTAGCTTTCTCTTTTTTGGAATAACTTGAAGTTCTTTTTTCTAAAGCAAAATTTTTCCGTTTAGGCAAAAAGTCTCCTTTCTCTGCTCACCCTAAGCTAGATATTTTCTGAGCTTCTGTATGGAGTCTGTCCTTAGCTTTGAGCTCTTCTATATTGTTACACCTGAGAGAACTAAAATGACATCACTTTCTTCATTTGATTCCAACTGAGCTCTTCCAACAGGAACTGTGAAGATTAACTACAAATTGTCTTTTTAAAGGTCCAGGCTTTTTGGAAATAATAAGGTAGATCACTAAGCAATGATATGGAGGGCTGTTCACTGAGTATTTGCCAAAAGGAAAAAGTATATTATAGATCAATATGCTCTTTTGTGGAAAAATTATACTTACAATCGGTATATATCCAGAAGATGGAAGGATACTCGCACATTTCAAATACTAGAATTAAGGGCAAGACTTGCCCTTTTCACTTTCTACATTATGCGATGTTTGAAATACTAATAATAAACACTTTCGTTATACTTAAAACAATAAAGAAAAAGGGTCAGTCTTCTTCAGTATAAAAAAATAAAAATAAAGAAAAATAAAGAACTAATACCAATTGTTCTCAAATGTTTCCAAAAAATTCAAGAGGAGGGAATACTTCCAAACTCACTTTATGAGGCCTGCATTACACTTATGCCAAAACCAGAAAAAGGCACGAGAAAAAAGAAAGCTACAGACCAATATCCCTAATGAATACAGATGCAAATATCCTCAAGAAAATACCAGAAAATAGAATGCAGCAACACATTAAAAAGGTCATTCACCATGATCAAGTGGGATTTATCACAGGTATGCAAGGATAGTTCAACACACCCAAATCAACACACATGATACATGACATGAGCAAAATGAAAGGGGGAAAAAAAAAACTATAGGATCATTTCAATAGATGCAGAAAAAGCACTTGATAAAATCCAACACTTTAATGATAAAAACACTTGTCAAATTAGGTATAGAAGGAACATACTTCAACACACTAAAGGCCATATATGACAAACCCACAGCCAATATCATACTGAATAGATAAAAATTTAAGACTTTTCCTCTAAGATCTGGAGCAAGACAGGGATGAACAATTTCCTCACTTTTATTCAACAAAGTGCTGAAAGTTCTACCTGGTGCAACAAGGCAAGTGAAAGCAATAAAGGGCATCCAAATGAGAAAGAAGTCAAACCATCCTTATTTGCAGATGACATGATCACATACATAGAAAACTCTAAAGGCTTTACCAAAAAATTTCTAGAACTAATAAATGAACTCAGTGTAGTGGCAGATACAAAATCAGCATTCAAAAATCAATAGTGTTCCAATACGCCAATAACAAAATAGCCGAAGAATAAATCAAAAAAGGAATACCCTTTTCAATAGCTCACATGCAAAAGAAAAAGTAAAAAGAAAAGAAATGAAAGAAATATTGAGAAGTAAATTTAACCAAGGAGGTAAAAGACCTCTACAATGAAAACTATAAAACATCAATGAAAGAAACTGAAGAGGACACAACTAAATGGAAAGATATCCCATATTCATGGGTTGGAAAAATTAATAAAATCAAAATGTCCATATTACCCAAAGCAATATACACATTAATCCAATCCAAAAAAAAAATGCCAATGGCATTCTTCACATAAATAGAAAAAAAACATTCTTAAAATTTGTACAAATGCTAGGAATAGATACATTGTTGGTGGGACTGCAAAATGGTGCATCCTCTATGGAAAATGGTATGGAGGTTGCTCAAACAATTGCAGATAGATCTACCATATGACCCAGCTATCCCACTGCTGGGAATATACCCAGAGGAATGGAAATCATCAAGTCGAAGGTATACCTGTTCCCCAATGTTCATTGCAGCACTCTTTACAATAGCCAAGAGTTGGAACCAACCCAGATGTCCATCATCAGATGAGTGGATCAATAGCCAAGAGTTGGAATCAGCCCAAATGTCCATCATCGGATGAGTGGATATGGAAAATGTGGTATATCTACACAATGGAATACTACTCAGCTATAAAAACGAATGAAATACTGCCATTTGCAACAACATGGATGGACCTTGAGAGAATTATATTAAGTGAAACGAGTCAGGCACAGAAAGAGAAATACCACATGTTCTCACTTATTGGTGGGAGCTAAAAATTAATAAATAAATTCACACACACACACACACAAAAACAAAACCAGGGGGGGTGTGGGGTAGAAGATATAACAACTACAATTACTTGAAGTTGATATGACAAGCAAACAGAAAGGAGATTGTTGGGTGGGAGGGAGGAGAGGGAGAGGGAGGGAGGTTTTGGTAAGGGGCAACAATAAACCACAATGTATATCGACAAAATAAAATTTAAAAAATAATCCAATCTCATTTTCTATGTCTGTTAAGTTTTGATCATTCAGAGACTATGAGTAGGACACCTTTGTTTCTCAGAGAGTTAAAGGAGAACACTGAAGTATAGCAAGAGCAAAAATTTCAGTATTTGTGTTAACTTCTGACTTAAAGATTATTAAATTTCTAATAAACTACTCCTAATGTTTGTTTGAAAAAAAAATTGTACGAAATCACAAAAGACCCCACCCATATAGCTAAAGCAATGTTGAACAAAAAGAACAAAATTAGAGGCATCACACTACCTGACTTCAAAATATACTGTAAAGCTGTAGTAGCCAGAACAGCATGGTACTGGCATAAATAAAGATAAATCGATCAATAGACAGAATAGAGGACCTAGAAATAAACCCAACATAAAAGCCAAACTGATTGATTGTCAACAAAAATGACAAGAATGTGCATGGAGAAAGGACAGCTCTTTGATAAATGGTGCTGGGAAACCTGTATATCCACATGCAAGAGATTGAAACTAGACACCTGTCCCTTACCATTCACAAACATCAAACTCCAAATGAGCTAAAAATCTAAATTAAAGACTCAAAACTATAAAACTACTAGAAGAATATGTAGGAGAAATGCTATGCTAAATAGGAGTGGGCAATGGTTTCTTGGACAATGTTGCAAAGGAGCACAGGCAACTTAAGTAAAAATACTCAATCAAGACTACATCAAACTGTTAAGCCTCTGCACAGCAAGAGACACAATTCACAAACTGAAGTGACAACCAAAAGAATGGGAGAAAGTTTGTGCCCTAAATTTTCTAGCTGCTGTCTAAATATCTATCTTCTATCTCACCTGTCTCTGGATTTTAATAAGGCAGGCAATCACTAGTCCCCGGGGAGATGGAATAGGCTATGAGAATTTTCTATGACACCTCTTCCAGTTTTTTCGAGTGATAAAACTAAGTCTCCAGCTAATCCTTAGAAGAAATTGCACTACATATGCAGCCCAGAATGTGTCTAGCTGCTACGTAAGGACTGACCTGTAACCCAACTGTCTGAATGCTGATGGGGCCTGGCGTTTGAGAGGTCTCTGGAAGTGACAAAGAGCAAGGTAGTGGTTTCAAAAAGCATGTGATCTGAACAACATTGCAGGCATTTTCCAATGCTCTTCTCCCTGGTTCAGTGCAGAGCAGGCAGGTGATAAAATCCAGCTCCCATCTTTTCTTTGAGAATAGAATAAATTGGATCACACATTTAGTGCCCCAGCTTTTCTGGCTACTACTCAAGGGACTAACTTCTAACTCACATATCTTGGGACACTGATGAGACTTGGCATACTCTAGTCTCCTGGGGGGCCACTAAGGGCAAAGCCAGAGGTTCAGACAAACAGATTTGAGAATTACCCAAAATATCTAGCTGGGCTGATTGGTGAGGTTTATCTCTCAAAAAAGGCAGTCTGTGAAGAGTGGGAGAGGTGGCTATATTACCTAATATGGATATACAAATACAGACAGTCGAGGAAAATAAAGAAACAGGGAAATATGCTCCAAATAAAAGAACAAGATAAATCTTCAGAAACAATCCTAATGCAATGGAGATAAATTATTCACCCAGCACAGAATTCATAGTAAGTGTCATAAAGATGCTAACTGAGGTCAGGAGAGCAAAGGATGAGCAATGTGAGAATTTTAACAGTCATGTAGAAAATATTTAAAAGTACTGAAAAGAAATCATAGAGCTGAGGTACATAATAACTGAAATAAAAAATTTGATAAAAGGGTTCAACAACAGACTACATCTAGCAGAAGAAAGAATCTGTGAACTCAAAGAAAGGTTACTGAAAATTATTTAGTCAGAGGAGCAAAAAAAAATTTAAAATGAAGAAAAGCAAAGAACCCCTTTGGGACTTCTGATACACCACCAAGTGGACAAATATATGCATTATAGACATCTCAGAAGGAGGAAAGAGAAAGGTACAGAAATCTTATCTACAAAAAAATGGCTAAAATCTTCCCAACTCTGGTGATCGAAATAGATATCCAGATCCAGAAAGTTCAAAGGACATCAAATAGGATAAATCTGAAGAGACCCATACTAAGACACATTATAATCAAATTGTCAAAAATTAAACACGGACAGAATTTTGAAAGCAGCAAGAAAAAAAAAGTAACTTGCTATATACAAAGGAACTCTCACCCAACAGCAAAAAAATATACATTTTTCTAAAGAGCACACGAAGCATTATCTGGGATATATCACAAAGGTCAAAAACAAGTCTTAATGAATTCAAGAAGATCATAAACTCTCACTCCATCTAGACAGGTTCTAATCAAAAAGATGGTGAATAACAAATGCTGGCAAGAGTGTGGAGAGAAGGGAATACTCTTGCACTGTTGGTGGGACCAAAGGTCAAAAACAAGTCTTAATGAATTCAAGAAGATCATAAACTCTCACTCCATCTAGACTGGTTCTAATCAAAAAGATGGTGAATAACAAATGCTGGCAAGAGTGTGGAGAGAAGGGAATACTCTTGCACTGTTGGTGGGATTGTAAATTAGTACAACCACTATGGAAAACAGGGTAGAGGTTTCTCAAACAACTACAGATAGATCTACCATATAATCCAGCAATCCCACTTCTGGGTATACACCCAGAAGAATGGAAATCATCATGTCGAAGACATATATGCACTCCCATGTTCATCGCAGCTCTGTTTACAATAGCCAAGATATGGAACCAACCTAAATGTCCATCAATGGATGACTGGATAAGGAAACTGTGGTATATATACACTATGGAATACTACTTTGCCATAAAAAAGAATGAAACACTCCCATTTACAGCAACATGGATGAACCTGGGGAAACTTATGCTGAGTGAAATAAGCAAAGCACCGAGGGATAAATACTGCATGTGTTCACTCATACGTGGGAGCTAAGAGAGAACAAAGAAAGGAAAGAAAGACCACAGTAGTAAGGTGGTCTTTAAGAGAGAGTGAACATTCCTAGGGCTACAAAGCAGAGTAAAGGGGAAAGGGGGAAGGGGAAAGCAGTTGGGGGATAATTTGGTGGGGACATGGGGTACAAAAGTAATTTCTGGTATTGGATATGCCCCCAGTATGAATCTGGCCCTCACATCATTGACAGGAGTGGTGACAATTAGTTTGTATCTCATGAATATTCTTAAAATATATTGGAAAAAAGATCATAAACGTAACAAGCATCTTTTCTGACCACAATGGAATGAAACTAAAATCAATAATAGTGAATTTTTCAGCAGGTAAAAATGAAGTGGGATGATATATTCAAAGTGCTAAAAAAAAAAAAAAAAAACAGGAAAAAAACCTACCAACCATGCATATTATTCCTGGAAAACTAGTCCTTCAAAAGTGAAGGGGAGATAAAAACTTTCTCATATGCAAAATATTCTCAGACAGACAAACGTAAGGAAATTTTTCACCACTAGACTTGCCTTACAGGTGATGTTAGAGGGAATTCTCATAGTTGAAACAAAAGGATGATACTGAACAGCATGAGAGCATAAGAAAGTATGAAATTCACAGGTAAAGGTAAATATGTAGACAAAACCAGCAGACTGTATTACTATATCAGCAGTGTATAAATCACTTTAAATTCTGGTACAAAAGTTAAGAGATGGAAGTATTAAAAATAACTATAACTAAGTTATGTTAATGGATACAAATATAAATAAATGTAAATTGTAACATCAATAGCACCATGTCACATAGGGTGAGGAGAGGTAAAAGTGGAGAGGTTTTTTGTATGCAAGTGAAGCTAAGTTGCTATCAGGTTAAAACACACTGTTGTTACTATGAGATATTTTATATAAGCCCTATGGTAACCACAAAGAAAACACCTACAGAAATTACACACACACATCAACACACACACACAAAAGAAATAAAACCGTATAAATAAGACAAAAGAAGACAGCATGCAAGAAAGAGAGAGACAAAAGAGCTACTAGACTGACAGAAAACAGTTAACAAAATTGCAATAATAAATCCTTTCCCATCGACAATTACTTCGAATGTAAATGGATTAAAGCCCCCAATTAAAAAATACAGAGTGACTGAAGGAATAAAAAACAAAGATTCAACTATATGCTCTCTATAAGAAATTCACTTTATATTCAAGGACTCAAATAGGATACAAGTGAAGGGATGAGAAAAGATATTCCATGCAAATGATAACCAAAATAGCAGGCATGGCTATAATTACTTCAGATAAATTAGACTTTAAGTCAAAAACAGTCTGTAGAGACAAAGGTCATTATATAATGACAAAGGTTGTTATATACATTCATTCCAACAGGAAGATATAACAATTATAATTATATATGCACCCATCATTGGAACATCTGAATATATAAAGCAAATATTAACAGAACTGATGGGAGAAACACACAGCAGTAAAATAATAGTAGAGGACTTTAGACTTCACTTTCAACATAGGTTATTCAGACAGAAAATTAATGAAGAAATATTGTATGTGAACTACATGTTACACCAAAAGGACCACAGAGACATATTAGAAATTTCTACCCAATAGCAGAAAAATATACATTCCTCTAAAGTGCACAGGAAACATGATCCAGGATATACCACACATTAGGTTGCAAAACAAGTCTCAACAAATTTAAGAAGATCGTGAACTACATGTTACACCAAAAGGACCACAGAGACATATTAGAAATTTCTACCCAATAGCAGGAAAATATACATTCCTCTAAAGTGCACAGGAAACATGATCCAGGATATACCACACATTAGGTTGCAAAACAAGTCTCAACAAATTTAAGAAGATCAAAAACATACTAAGTATCTTTTCTGATCACAATGAAATGAAACTGAAATCAATAACAAGAACAACAAGGACAACAAATAAAAAATTCACAAATATGTGAAAACTAAACAACATACTCTTGAATAACCATCAGGCAAAATATGAAATCAAAAGGGAATTTAAAAAAATATCTTAAGACAAATGAAAATAAAAACACAACAACCAAAATTTATAGGATGCACCAAAATGGTACTAAGACGAAAGCTTATACCAATAAATGCTTACTTTAAAAAAGATGAAATCTAAAATAAACAATCTAACTTCATACCTGAAGGAACTAGAAAAAGAGGAACAAACTAAGCCCAAATTTAGCCAAAGGAAGGAAATAATAAAGATCAGAGAAGAAATAAATCAAATAGAGAATAAAAAAACAAAAAATATTGACAAAACTGAGTTGAATTTTTGAGAAGATAACAAAATCAACAAAACCACAGCTAGAGTAACTATGAAAAAAATTAAGAAGACTCACATAAAATGAGAAAGAAAGAGAAGACAAATTGTATTGTCTTCTTTTTTAGCAGAAACCTAGGAGGTTAAAATGAAGTGCTTCAGAAACGAAAAGGATCATGAGACTGTTATGAACAATTACATTGCATAAAATTGGATAACCTGTAAGAAATGGATAAATTCTTAGAAAAATACAACCTACCAAGACTGAATCAAGAAGAAACAGAAAGCCTGAGCAGACCAGTAACAAGGAAATTGAAGCAGTAATCAGAAACTTCCCAACAAAGAGGACACAACTAGGTGGTTTCATGGGTGAAATTTATCAAAATTTCAAAAAAGAAGTAACAGCAATCCTTCTTAAACTTCAAAAAATAGAAGGGAACACTTTTAAAGTAATTTTATAAAGCCAGCATCACCCTGATAACAAAACCAGACAAAGACACCACAGAAACATAGATAAAAAAATTCACAATAAAATACGAGCAACCTGAATTCAACAGCACACAAAAAACATTATATACCACAACCAAGTGGGATTTAATCCTGGGATGAAAGTTTGGTTCATCATATGTAAATTAATTAATGTAATATACTACATTAACAGAAAAAAAGATGAAAAACACACGAGCATGTCAATAGATGCAGAAAAAGCATTTGATAAAGTTCAATATCCAATCATGATAAAAATTCCCAACAAAATATGTTGGAAGAAACTTAACTCAATACAGGCCATTTATAGAAACACTACAGATGACATTATAATCCTTTAAAGTAGCATCAAAAAGAATAAAATACTTAGAAATTAATTTACAAGGAGGTAAAAAATCTATATATTGAAAACTATGACACATTGATAAAAAAACTGAAGACACAAGTAAATGGAAAGATATCCCATATCATGGGTTGGAACAATTAATATTGTTAAAATGTCCATGCTACCCAAAGCAATCTGCAGATTCAATACAATACTTATGAATAATTCAATGGCATTTTTCACAGAAATAGTAAAAGACAATATTAAAATTTTATAGAACCAGAAATGATCCCAATAGTTAAAGCAATATGAGAAAGAAGAACAAAGTTCGAGTCATCACACTTTCTGATTTTAAATGATATTTCAAAACTACAGTAATCAAAACAGTAGGATACTGGCATAAAAAACAGACACGTAGACCAACGGAGCAGAATATAGAGTCCAGAAATAAATCCATGCATATACAGTCAACTAATTTTCAACAAGGGCACAAAGAATACACAATTAATAAAGAAGGGGCTCTTCAGTAAATGATGTTGGGAAAGCTGGATATCCATATGCAAAATATTAAAATTGGAACCCTATCTTATACCACAAAACATTAACTAGAAATGGATTGATGATTTGATAGAAATTATCTGAAACTGAAAAACTCGTAGAAGAAAACAAAAGGAAAAAATTTCTTAACATTGGTCTTGGCAATGATTATTCAGATATTAAACCAAAAGCACAGAAAACAAAAGCAAAATAAACAAGTGAAACAGCATCAAATTAAACAGTTTCTGCCTAGCAAAGGAAACAATCAGTGTTTCTGCCTGTATGTACTTATATGCATTTTAAAACCATAAGTTCATCCTGATACCTCTAATTTCAACCCAATACCACATTTTATTTTAACCTTATCCCTTCCTTTTTTTGTAAATTCTTTAACCACAGTGAGAAACTTGGCTCTCATTATAAGATATTTAATTACTTGTTCAGCCATAAAATATAAGGTAGTCTTAAAATGACCAATCCATACCTTTGGGAACATACTTTTACTAAGTATAGTACAGGGTTTGTGTATAGTTGTTTTTGTTTTTAGCCTTATAGTATCCCATCAATATACTCTTTTCCCCATATCTCAGTTGATTTATTTTTATTTACATACAATAAAAATTATTCTTCCTGGTATACAGTTCTAGGGGTTTTTGACAAGTACGGGATCATGCATCTTCCACTACAGTCATGATATAGAACATTTTAGACCCTGTGCCCAGCAATCCTTGATATGTTTAGTTATTTTCCTTTTCCCAATTTATAATAATCCTACTAAAGGACTGTGGGTCTATTTTTGAAAGGATGAAGATTATTACTGGATACAATTTCCATGGTCCTGTAGACTCAATCTCTTTTTTATTCATTGGGTTCCAGGTCTATACACTGGCTCAGGATCAGAAACTGGGCAAGTGATAACAACTGTTTATTTGTGTAAGGGCTGTTTGCCTACTAATCACACATTTTTAAATATACCTTTTGATCATATTGTTTGAGATAAAGTCTTGTTAGCTACCCTTCTGTCTTGCCCTTAAGACTGCCACTTTCTATTAACCAACTCCATTGATCTCTTCAGTTCTGGCCTCTCCTGGCTACCACTTTGACCTTGCCACTCATTATGATAAATGGACCTATATTGCTTCTAACTGTTAAACACTAGGAACTGGTCACTATTATTTTGGCATCCAACCACTTCTTTGCAATCAGTTAATACAATTCTCTAAAAACATTTCCTACCATCTTGGTCTACAGAACATAGCAATGTTTGAATTTCTCAACAATGTCATGTTTTCTAACTAGCATGTTCCTTATTACTATGCTCACGGGGAACACAGACTTCTTATGGATGTTGCAGGCTTACCTAGTATATCCACTCTAGCATGCTCACCTCATTGAGCTTCTTGCTCTGTTCTTCCATTGTCTGGCATTAAAATCATGTCATTTCTACTTCACTTAGTATGAGACATTCCTTTCTCCAAGTTTCCAAGAACCACCCTAACAGTATGTTAGCAGTGGCCCCTAGGGTTCTCGCCTGGTTGTTAAAGTGTGCATCATGGGATTCTAAATGCTTCCTTACACAATTTATGACCACTTCAATTCCAACACCCTCAAGATCCAGTCCCATACAAACTCTCTTGTTTTCTGCTTGTACATGCGGGATAGGTCCTGCACTCTCTTCTAGGTATATTTATTTTGTTCCCCTTCCATGCCCAGCACTTATCCAGCTAAATTATATTGTGACTTGACCTGATTCATTGGTATGGTGGCCAAGAGGAAAGTTGGTGGTAAAGTCTGAGATATATTTTTCTTATGGTTGCATGGGCAAAGTCCTCTGTACTTTTGTCAACGAAGAGTGAAATGCTTTCCTTAGTAGGTCACAACAGCCCACTCCTATAACCCCAGAGAATTGTGAGGCATCTGGGGATTCAAGATTTTGGGGTGCATCAACCAAGAAGTCCCTATCCCATATCTTCAGAAGGCCCTAGTCTTTCCAAATCAAGACTTTGACCTTGGCATAATAGGTTTTCTAGGGTGAAGAATTCAACCTGCCCTAATATTCTGCTATTCTGTAATTAAGTATTAAGCCTGGCCTGATTTTCTCCTCTTTGATTTCATGAGGAGAGAATTTCTCCATATGTTGCTAACAATGCCTCCTGTCTTTACACTTAGCCTTTATTCGTCTAGCTCCATTTTCCTATAATTACTACCTCTGATGAAATTTTCCACATGTCAGAGACATTGTCCCTGGCATATTTTCCTTCACCAATACCTTATCTATTTTACCATGACTGAAATATTCTATAATTGCACAACTGTAGCATGCCAAAGTATTTTCCATACTCTATGTGCCACTAGTGATGGGTGATTATTGCGAGTTGTTTTGCGGTTAGTCCAACTCCAAAATTCTTTGTCAGAGCTTCATTCTTTTTGGCACCACCTGCCGTAGGTTGGGTGCCCCAAGTATTTTCCATACTCTATGTGCCACTAGTGATGGGTGATTATTGCGAGTTGTTTTGCGGTAAGTCCAACTCCAAAATTCTTTGTCAGAGCTTCATTCTTTTTGGCACCACCTGCCGTAGGTTGGGTGCCCTTTAGACAAATTCTAAAGAGATCTGCATGCAGAAGATGTATTAGAAATTGATAGAAGTATGATTAAACAGAGTGCTAGAGCAATTTAATTTCCCTGCACTTACAGCAAAGAGATCAGCCAATTCCACAGGTTTCTCTGGAGTTGGGATAAACTTTCAGAGTCGTCATGCCTCAGGTCAAAGAAACTAGGCATTTTTACCCCGTACTGAACAATCAGTGGATAGGGAGTGTCCCATGGGAAGGAACATGACCATGGAAGAGAGGGCTTTATTTGGCTGAGGACAAGTTCCCAGAAAAAAATTCAGCTGTAAGTTAACAACCTTCCAGATATTTGGGAGAATGTGTATCATAGTCCTGAAACGGGATCTGTTCATCCATCGTAGCAACCACTAGACTCTCTGGTGTAGAGCAATTTAATTTCCCTGCACTTACAGCAAAGAGATCAGCCAATTCCACAGGTTTCTCTGGAGTTGGGATAAACTTTCAGAGTCGTCATGCCTCAGGTCAAAGAAACTAGGCATTTTTACCCCGTACTGAACAATCAGTGGATAGGGAGTGTCCCATGGGAAGGAACATGACCATGGAAGAGAGGGCTTTATTTGGCTGAGGACAAGTTCCCAGAAAAAAATTCAGCTGTAAGTTAACAACCTTCCAGATATTTGGGAGAATGTGTATCATAGTCCTGAAGCGGGATCTGTTCATCCATCGTAGCAACCACTAGACTCTCTGGTAAGATTCTTTGTGCTTTGTCTGATTATTAGTGTTGTATACATCCATTAAAAATCAGAATTCATTTGCAATTCCAATATTTATACTCTTAAACAAATCTCTTAACACCTCCAAGCATGAGCATTTCTATATGCAATACAGAAATATTAATGTATTTTTAATACTTCTCAAGGTGTTGAGGAGGAGAAAATAAAATCACAGATGAAGAAAAGATTTGAAAATTATAAGTCTACCTAAAGATCACTCATATAA
>NW_007728243.1:318669-322374 GCF_000696425.1 Galeopterus variegatus
GCAACCCTCAGTGTTGCCCCCGTACCGGACCAGGGACCGGCAACGGGATTGCAAACCTCGGCGTTGCTCCCGCGCCTCGCTCAGCCAGTGAGCGGGAGCCGGTCCGTATGTGGGATCCGAACCCTCGGGCGGGAGCGCCACCGCGCCTCCCAAGCGGCGCACTACCCAGTGCGCCACCGGGCCGGCCCCAAAAATTCTTAATGACAACATCAAACCTCTGATTAACTAGGGTTAGCATGTACTTACATTAGGACTTCTTGTTCTGAGATATAATCATGTTTTTTTCCTTTTATGTTTAATTCATTTTGCACTGGGTACATTGTTACATCTGAACAAATATACAGAGGTAAATGAATTAACTTAGAAGGAGTTATTTGTAATGGGTATTTAAGCAGAAATGGCATTGAACATAATACACCAAAAAACTTGAGCTACAGGTTATACTCTTCTCTTTATTAGCTATGTATCTTTGCATCAATTATGATCTCCCATATTGGTTAAATAGAAATAATAACTGCTTTATCTTGCCTTTAGAAATTTTGAGAGAGAAAAAAATACAGTAAAAGCTATGGGCTGAAGGATTGTATTCCCCCCAAAATTTATGTTCAAAACCTAATCACCAATGTGATGGCATTAGTAGGTGAGGCATTTGAGAAGTGATTATATCATGAGGGCACAGGCTTCATGAGTTGAATGAGTGTCCTTATGAAAGAGGCTCCTGAAAGCTGTCTCGCCCCTTGCACCATGTGAGGATACAGCAAGAAGATACCATCTCCACCAGTTCCTCGATCTTGGACTTCCTACCCTCTGGAACTGTGAGAAATAAATTTCTATTGTTTATATGCTACCTATTTTTTTTTTTCTTTTTTTGTGACCAGTAAGGGGATCGCAACCCTCAGCACGGTGTGGTCCACACCACGCTCAGCCAGTGAGTGCACCGGCCATCCCTATATAGGATCTGAAAACATGGCCTTGGTGCTACCAGCGCTGCACTCTCCAAGCGAGCCACGGGGCTGGCCCTGTATGCTACCTAATTTATGATGTTTGTTATAGCAGCCCAAATGGATTAAGACAGTAAATATATTTTTAAAAAATCTTCGAAAGTTATTAAAGGTGCTACCTCATATGCTACTTAAAATATAATATTCCAGGAGTTTATACTTACATTTTTACACAGAGAGTTGTGCCAACAGAATGACTCCCACGTTTGAAATATGTGTGTTTAATGACATGATGATTTTACATAAATAAATTAATTAAAGCTTTTATGCCATATCAACAGCCATAGGCCCTTCATACATATATTATCACGAAAGGTGATTATTTTGTTTAGAAAAATTAAACACAACAGGCGAGTAAACAAAGGTTTCCAGATCAATGCCATAATTACAAAATCTCCTTCAGGATATTAGGGAATTAAAAATCCTTCATTTATTAAAATCATGTTTTCCTGGTAACTTTGATGTGTTCCATTTTGTATTAGTCTGTTTCTGCTGCTTATAACAAAATATATGGAACTGGGTAATTTGTAAGAAAATGAAATTTACTGCTTACAGTTTCAGAGGCTAGAAAGTCCAAATTCCAGGGAAAACATCTGGTGAGAGTTTTCATTGGTGGTGCCTTTACAGCAATGCAGGGGTCTCATATGGCAAAAAATGGTGGAGCAGAGAGGGAGACTAACCTCTCGCATGCTCTTCTTTTTAGAGCCCTCAGAACCACGCTCCTGACCACTATTATCAATCCATTCACCATGGCATGGTCCTGCAATCTAATCACCCCTTCAAGGCCCACCTTTCTATTATTATAATAGGATTTTCCACCCTCTTAACACTGTCACAGTGGGGGTCAAGTTTTGGGGGGAAACTCAATCCAAGGCACATTTTGATTTTCCATTCACCAGCCTTTAGAAATTTTGGTGTAAGCGGAATAAATTTGTCTCAAGGGAACATTTGTCAATTTTTTAAAGATAAGGTAGTAAGCTTATCTAAAGAATCACACTTGTGAGAAATAGTAAAATATAACAATAAGTAGTCAATATCAGGCTTCCATTAAATCCATTTAAATTATTCACCATATGACTAAAAAGTTGACCCACACTTTGGGGTAAATAATATTAATAAAGCTGGCATAATACATACTTTTAGTATATAGCATATATATATATATATATTTTTTTTTTCCTCTTGACTTTTGGAATGTCAGTGATGGAAAAATCCAGAGTAAAGGTTATTCACTTACCATACCACATTTGAACTTAGAATAACCAAAGCTGAGAAAGGATAAGCACCAACATTTATTGATACGTATTATCTGCAAAGGACTTGACATTTGTGATTGAATATAATCCTTGCTACAGCCTGTGATATTTGAGCCATTATCCTAGTCTTACAGATGAAGACAAGCAGGTTAAATAACTAATTCAAGATGACACAACCAGTAGACAGGAAAGAAGACATTCAAACCCACATCTATATGACCTCAAAGTTCATGGTTATACCCATTATGCTATGTAGGCTTGGAAGTCAGAAGACCTAGATTTTTAAGTATAGTGAAAATATGCAGGTGTTTGAGTCAGAGGGGTGTGAGTTTAGATGCTGTCTGTGCCACTTAATACTGAACTCTGTGTTTCTCACTATGTTTGTGAGATTGAAATAGGATTCTAGAGATAATTTAAAATCTTATTAGCTTATGTTTAAGATATAACTTTGCCAGAGGGACCCAGATGTTTAATTTACACTTATTTTAGTTAGGAATTATCTGGCACATATTAGCAAAACCCATGGCGAAACAAGATTTACCCAATAAAACATTTTATCCAGATGCTTATTTAATGGGTTATGTTTTGTATTGGATGTCAGGCTCAGTAACTTATTTTTTGCCACATTTTTGTCCAAATTTTGATTCAGTCATTGAAGATACTAGAAACAATGACATTGCAAGATCTATCCAAGTCTATCAACTCTTTCAAACCACACTCAGGTCCTGTCCTGGGAGGAGACTCAGTATCCCAGTCCACTGAATTAAGTCTAAAAGGACAAAGAAAGGACATAGTAGATTCAAAGCTTTCTGTCTTCAGTTGCCTTGCTGAACAACATTAGCAACAATAATATCAACAATAAACAGCATTTATTGGGACCTCACAATGTGTCACACACTGTTCTGCATTTTACGACTTTGGCTCACAGCAATATCATGAGCTAGGATTTGTTGTTACCCCATCTTACAGCTTAAGAAATGAAAGTTGGAGTTTGTGAAACTTGTGCTCAAACTAGTGAGCTAATGAAGCCAGAGCAGATATTCAAACCTAAGCCCTTCCTGCCTCAGTGCCTGAACTCACTTTTTGAGAATTATAAACATCAGACTAAATATCATTCAGATTCTGTTCTTACTAAAATTTCTCCCTCTTGCTCTCTCTTTCTGGTGGAGCTGGGATACGCTCTGCTCTCCTGTCCATGGACATCAGAGCTTGAGACTCTTCAGCTTTTGGGTTCCAGGACTTACACCAAGGACACCATCAGCTTCCCTGGTTTTGAGGCCTTCAGACTTGGACTGAGCCACGCTACCAGCATCCAGTTTGCAGACCGCCTATCATGGGACTTCTCTTCATATTCACGTCTTCACAGCAGAGGAATTAAGATGGCGACGGGTCTGGAGTGGCCGCGTCAGGAAACAGCGCGATCCTGAGAGCTGTGTGCTGTGATACCA
>NW_007728244.1:0-2081 GCF_000696425.1 Galeopterus variegatus
ACGTCCTTCTTGACCCTGGTACTGACTGTGAACTGACCACGAGCGAGGGTCATGACCTTCACCTGGTTCTGAGCCCGCTCCTGATAATAATACCTTGACCCCGCAGTGACCCAGGGCTTGGCTGAAGCGGGCAGGGACCGCGAAAACATCCGCAGCGAGCTGTTCCGGGAGCTGGAGGCCATCAGGTTCCACAACGGTGAGCAAGACGGGGTGGGGGGAGGGAGGCAAGTGGACCCTGTTCGTGGGCCTCGAGGTGCCAGGATCCTGCCTGCCCGCCTGTGACCTCTGTCCAACAACTCCCCCAACCTCGTCCACCCGGGAGCAACTCCACCTCCCTGGCCCTCACCACCCTGCAGGCTCCTGCAAGCAGTGCCCCGCCTCGTGGCTGCCCTTCGAGGGCTCCTGCTACTTTTTCTCAGTGACGCAGACCACTTGGGGGGAGGCGCAGCGCCAATGCGCGGGCTCCGGCGCTCACCTGGTGATCGTTGGGGGCCTGGATGAACAGGTGCGCACGGAGAGGCGGGGTTCGCCTGAGTGGGCGTGGCCCAGGCGGTGGGGTGGAGCGGGGCGGACCCTAGAGGCTGGGGCGGGGGGCGTCTTTTGCTTTTTTTTTTTTTCCTTTTTTGTGACTGGTAAGGGGATCGCAACCCTTGGCTTGGTGTCATCCGCACCCCGCTCAGCCAGTGAGCGCACCGCCATCCCTATATAGGATCCGAACCACGGGGTCGGCCCGTCTTTTGCTTCTTCCAGGGCTTTCTGACTCGGAATACACGTGGCCGCGGTTACTGGCTGGGCCTGAAGGCCGTGCGCCGCCTGCACAAAATTCAGGGATACCAGTGGGTGGACGGAGTCCCACTCAGCTTCAGGTGAGTAAAGGGCTCCTGGAGAGATTTGGGGAGGAGAACAGCTAAGAACCGAGAAGAAGTGCTTAGGCCAGATTTCAAGGACTCGGCTTGGGCTGGATTATGAGAAATGGGCAGGCTGGGACCCAGGAACTGACTGAGGTTTCAATTCTCGGCATTGGAAAGTTGTCTCCCCNGCAATATCCCACTCAACCATTGCAGCCACTGGAACCGGGGAGAGCCCAATGATGCTATGGGGCGCGAGGACTGTGTCATGATGCTGAGCTCAGGGCTGTGGAACGATGCACCCTGCGACAGCGAAAGGGATGGCTGGATCTGTGAGAAGAGGCTCAGCTGCTGACCCCGCCCAGTGCCCCGCAGCCACGCCACTGCCTCACGTGGTATCACAGTGTCACATGGTAGGCCTCGCTCCATCTTGGCTTCTGGCGCCCACTGCCAAAGACTTTTTTTCTATCCACCACTACTGAGAACCACCCAGCACAACTCACCTTGTCCAGTGCCTGTGCTCAGGGACCTCCGCTCCAAGCTCATCACAACCCCCCACACAGTGACCTACCCTAACCTCTATCTGCTCCAAAATTTCCTCCCCTAAGTTCAGGTAGTTTGACTCCACCTCTCTCTACAACCACAGTCAAGAGACTGAGGGATGGAGCTGTTGGGTTTTCCTGCATTTTCCCCCATGCTGGGAGCTGCCTTTCCAGTCTGAGGGAGCATCAATAAACATTTGAGAAATAAATCTCTCTCCTGGCTCTGGCGGGCTGTTCTAAGCTTTATCCCAGAGACACTGATATGATCTCTGTGAGTGACATCTGACCTCTGTGGTAACCTCTGACACTGTGATGCCCCCAACCTAGTGGGTAACCTGGTCTGGGCCAGGAGGACTTGAAAGGTAAGGGCAGTTTCCCATTCAGCACTGTGACCTCCTCAGCACCTGGCACAAGGCTTGCATCAGAGGGTGCTGGGGACACAGAAATGGGTCAGACCCAGTCCTTACCTCTGGGACCTCCTCATTCTGGTGTAGATGGGCACAGGAACAATGTGACCAGTGATGTAATGAAGGGATTAATGGAGGAGTGACACTTGGTTCATTTGGAGGAGCCATCTTTGTCCTTGGGGAAAGGGACTGTGCTGAGATACTGCAGTGGTGGCCCTGTTTTGGGAGAAGACTGTCACCCCATTGTGGAGATGACAGGCAGCCTGAGGCAATGCCCTGGGGCA
>NW_007728244.1:2785-7181 GCF_000696425.1 Galeopterus variegatus
GTCTGTGACCATTGTGTGGGGTGATCAGGAAATACATACCAAAGAAGATTTTAGCAGGTGAAGCTGGGGAAAAAAGGCTTTGCCAGAAGAAGGCCCAGCAAGAGAAAGGCCAGGAGGTTGGAAGGTGTGGAGGATGGCTGAACTCATATGGGCCTGTGGGTGGCATAGACTCTGGCTTTATCAACTGGGGACTTCTGATCTGAATTCACCCTGCACTCTCAAAGTATGCTGCTTCCATCCTGTGGACCTGGAGGCTCTCTGTGAATTTCCAGTGGAGACAGGTCCAACTGAGGGGAGTGACAGGCTAGCAGCTTCTAGTTCTGTGCAGAACTGAGTCCAGAACTACAGGCTGCCTACTGTGACAGCATTGACTGAGCAGGAAGAGGTTAGAACACCATCCAAATTCCCTGGCCAGATGGAAGTCTTTCAGCACTGAAACCAGCCAGCCCCCAATCCTTCTCTGAGCCCTCTATCACTGCAGCCCAGGACCAGGCACCCCCAAACCCCAGGAGCCATCTGACTTGCCCAGTGGATTGAACTCCAGACTGATGGATTTCCAGACTGTTGCGAGGAGGACTGTATGAGTTTGCTGCTGCTGCTGCTGCTGCTGCTGCTGTAACAAGTTTCACTGGGCTGCAGTCAGGGGGTTGCTAGGGCCAGGGTCCCTCTGGAAGCTCTGGGGAAGAACCTGTTTCCTTGCCTTTTCCAGCTCTTAGAGCTAAATTCCTCACATTCCTTGGCTCCTGGCTCTTTCTTCCATCTTCAATGCCAGTAGGGTGGCATCTTGCTTCTGTAGTCACATGGCTTTCTTCTGTGCCAAATCTCCCTCTGTCGCTTTCCTATGGGAACACTTATAAGGACAACAAGATAATCCGGAACAATCTCCTGTAATTCTGCAATGCAATCCTACCACTAACTATGTAGAGTCAGTGCAGACCCCACCCACAGGTTAAAGGCATAGTCCCCAACAAGACTGTCCTCACTCTAGACACCAGCTGCAAATTTGGGGGTCCCCAGGCCACCCACACTTCTGACCAACTGACTACAAATTCAGGAGTTCTCATGATCTTTTTCAGGTTCTGTAATTCACTAGAATGACTCCCAGAACTCAGGAAAGTGCTATACTTACAATTACAAGGGATTCAAGTCAGGACCCTCCAAATGAAAAGACACATCGGGTGAGATCTGGGAGGGTCCCGAGCACAGAGCTCCCGTGTCCTTATCCCATTGAACCAGGACACATCATCCTTCTCATATGGGAATGTGTTTTCCAGGCAGGAAGTTCCACTGAGCTTCAGTATTTCAGGAGTTTTTACTGGGGACTCATTACATAGGCAGGATTGATGGCATCATTGGCCGTGGGATTGAACTCCATCTCCAGCCCCCCTCTCCTCCCTGGAGGTCATGTGGCTGAAAATCCCAGCCCTCATGGTTGGTCTTTCTGGCATGACCAGCCCCCATCCTGAGCCATCACCTCAGTATAAACTTAGGTGTGGTCCATAGCTTCCCATCAATTACAAAACCTCTCCTATTACTTGGGAATTTTTAAGGGTTTAGACACTTCCTGCCAGGAACCAGGGACAAAACCCAGGCAAATTCTTCATCCTATGACATCTTCTCTTTGTACTCACATCTGCAACATCTCTTTTGCCATGTATGGTGACATTCACAGGTTCCAGAGATTAGGACGTGGATATCTATGGGGCCATTATACAGCCAGGTACAAGGAGGAACCAGCTGACAAAGTCTTACAGGTGGGACAGCAGCCACAATGCTTACCTGTGGCCTAAGTGCTTGATGTGTTGGATTAACCGATGGTTTGGGGGACTCACAGACAGATTCTAGTCTCACTTACTGACGATGAGATGGAGATCCCCGACCGACTGAAGAGCAACACAGACAGATCGATGGCCAGACTCTGGTTGACAGCAGCCTGACTTCAAGTCTGACCGACAGCCTCAAGGGCAGAGCACCTGACAGGTTGTCGTGCCCATGCACAACGGCAGCACCGGTGGGCACCAGACGCCCCAGCATCTCCTCTGGGCATGGAGCTGAATGAGGACCAACCGTGGCTGAGGCAGAATGAAGCGACCCCAGACTTAAGCTGGAACTGCTCTGGGATCCTGTCCATGGCCTGAGGAAGTCCTGGGGCCCCTGGTACCCCAGGCTCAGATGCTGGGGCTACAGGGCCCAAGGGAGCCCAGAGAGGGAAGCAGCTGGCCTAGACATGCCCATCCTCCCTTTGCCATCTGCCACGTGCATCCCTGAACAGCTCACAGGCCCTGCCTCTTGGTCACCTGGGTCCAACCCACCTGCCAGCACTACACCAGGTACATAAAGACTGAATAGAGAATCAGGGCCAGCCCCCTCCCCCACCCCCACAAGATTAAACCTCCCTGGATGGAAAGGAATCCCTGGGTTCCGTCCCCAATCCTAGAATACACCTTGACCTTTGGTTGGCTTTTGTTTTCCTAGAGCATTGGTCTTGCAAGGAAGACTGTATTCTAAAGGCTGACAGGTGGTACGGGAAGTGGCCTGTGCGTCGAGAAGCCCTGTGATGTTTTTCGAGAGCCTGATGGGACAGAGCCCAGACCCAGGCTGAATCTGGTCAGCAGACATTTTTCCTGGAGACCCCAGAAGACCTGAAAAGTACCTGTAACATACCTGGGACATGATAGGCATTGCTGACAGCACCATGATAGGCAGAATAATGTAGTAGGCAGAATAATGTCCCCCCATAGATGTCCAGGTTCTAATCCCTTGAATTTGTGAATATGGTACCTGACATGACAAAAGCGATTTAGTGAGTGTAATCACAAGGGTCCTCAGATGTAAATGAGGGAGGCAGGAGAAAATCAGGGAGGGAGATCAACTTCAGAAGGGTCAGAGTGATGTGATGTGGGAAGAACTGGATCCAACCTTGGTAACTTTAAAGGTGGAGGAAGGAACCTTGAGTGAAGGAGAGCGGGGACTCTCAGTTTGTGCAGACAGCTGTAACAAAACACCATAGGTTGGATGGCTTATAAACAACCGAAATTTATTGCTCACAGTTCCAGAGGCTGAGAGGTCCAGGATCAAGGTGCCAGCAGATTTTGACGTCTGGTGATGGCTTGCTTTCTGGTTCAATGACGCCTTATTGCTGTGTCCTTGCATACTAGAAGGGGCAAGGTGGCTTTGGGGGGCTCTTTTATAAGGGCACTAATCCCATTCACGAGGACTCCACCCTCATGATGTAATCACTTCACAAAAGCCCCATCTCTAAATACCATAACCTTGGGGATTAGGTTTCAATATATGAATTCTGGGAGGACAGGAACATTCACAGCATACCAGCAGCCTCTGGAAGTTAGATAAAGCAAGAAAATGAATTTTCTCCTAGAACCTCCACAGAGATGCAACCCTACAGCATCTTGATTTTAGCCCAGTGAGATTGGCATCAGATTTCTGATCTCCAGAACCGTCAGATAAATTTGCCTTTTCTTAAGCCACTAAGTTTGAGGTAATTTGTTTCAGCAGCCATAGGAAACTAGTACAAGACCTCACCTGGAACTCACCCATAACAGGACAGTAACTACTTACAACATAGTAGCAACAACCTGGGACTATTTTGTAACACACCTTAACAGTTCTGAAAGTTCCTGTACACTCCCATGGAAATAATGCAACTCAATAAAAGCCACTGTAAACTCTCCTGTAACCAACTTTTAACATCCGTAATATGGGAGTCACCACTTGGGATGTCTCTGTAACCCCCTCTTCACCCAACAATACACACATGTAACTGATCTTATCTGGGGTGGCCGTATGTCTCTGTCTTGAACTGTCCTGGTTTGCATTTGCTCCAGCTATAATTCTTCTTTTTTAAGAAGAAGTTTTAAGGGCTGTCTGGTTAGCTCGGTTAGTTAAAACATAGTGTTCAAGTAACCTTGAACCAAGGTCAAGGGTTCAAATCCCCATACCAGCTAGCTACCAAAAAACGAAGTAAAAAAAGTTTAAAAATCAACTTACCTGAGGTGTAATTTCTATACAGTAAAATGCACCCATGTATTACATCTATTAGTAGTATAGCTTCTATCAAAAAAAAAAATTATAGAATGTAACAAATGTTGGTGAGGATGTGGAGAAATTTGAACCTTTGTGCATTATTGGTAGGAATGCAAAGTGGTGAAGCCACTGTGGAAAACAGTATGGTGGACCTCAAAAAGTTAAAAATAGAGTTACCATATGCTCCGGGAATTCCATTTGTGGGTAACTAAAAGAATAGGAAGTACGGTGTTTGTACTCCCATGTTCATAGCAGCACTGATGTCAGAGGCAGGGTCTGGGGGGCCTGATCGTCGGCCTCAACCCACCCAGTCCTCTTACCAGGTTCTTGACTCCACCACAGGAAAGAATTC
>NW_007728244.1:7792-17321 GCF_000696425.1 Galeopterus variegatus
TTCTTGACTCCACCACAGGAAAGAATTCAAGAGCAGAGTCACAGTAGAAAGTGAGAACAAGTTTAATACATAAGAAATACAGGTTCCATGGAGAGAGTGAGGCCTAGCTCCAGGGACTGAGCAGGGCCCACACCAAGTCTAACACAAAAGTGAGTTCAGTACAGACATCAAGTCTAACACAAAAGCCAGAAAAACATACTTCAAGCTCAGTACAAAGTGCAGGCTGGCTCAAGAGAACGAGCAGCTGTTTGCTGAAATCAAGTTTGATGCAAAGTAAAGAGTATACATCTCAGCCAGCAAAGCACCGTTGCCTCCAGGAAAGTGAGCAACTACCCTGCCTTCTGCTGGGATTCAGCTTTTATAGTTTTTCTATCTAATGAATATTCAGTTAAGGAGGTGGTTCCTAGTTTTATGCAGCAAAATGTTCTGTGCTGTCTACTCAGCACGCCCAGCCACTGGATTGCATGAGCCAGCACCTTGTGGACTCATTTTCCCTCTGCTGGTGCTAAAAACAAGTCTAAGGGGCAGCAGTAACTTTCCTCCAGGGGAGAGCCCAGAGCAGGGGGACTGAGACCTCAGGGAGAGGCTGCAAAGCCAGAGGCCTGTCCTGAAACCCAAACCCAGGGAAACTGAGCACTTCCTGTATCAGCATTATTTACAATAGTCAAAGGTAGAAGCAACCCAAGTGTTTTTAGATGGGTAAACAGATAAACAAAATGTATACATGGAGTGGAATATCATTCAGTCGTAAAAAGGAAGGAAATTTTGACACATGCTATGTATGACATGGGTGAACCTTGAGGACATTATGCTCAGTGAAATAATCCAGCCACAAAAAGACATGCTGTATGATTTCATGTAGATGACATCCCCAGGGTAGTTAGATTCCTAGTAGAATGGTAGGTACTGGGAGGAGAGGGTTGGGGGGAGGGGGAATAGGTAGTTTTCATTTAATGGGTAAAGTGTCCATTTTGCAAGATAAAAAAATTCTAGAGATTGGTTGCACAACACTGTGAATATACTTAACACTACTGAACTGTATACTTAAAAATGGTTAAGATGGAAAATTTTTATGTGTATTTTACCACAACTTAAAATTTGAATAAAATTGTTTATATACACCTATTTCAAGCTTACAATTCAATAAGTTTAGACAAATGTATACAGCTATATAGCTATCATGACATTCAAGGTATAAAATATTTCCATCAACCCCTAAAATTCTCTTCTGCCCCAGGCCCCACTGATCTACTTTCTATCACTACCTTTTTTGTTGTTTTTGGTTTTGGTTTTGGGGGGGGGTATTGGAGGCTGGCCAGTATGGGGATCCAAGCCCTTGACCTTGGTGTTATAACACTGTGCACTAACCAACTGATAACTTCTATCACTATTGATTTGACTTGTTGTTTGCAAAATTTCATATACATTGGATCATACCATAGACATGTCTTTCCTCTCTTGATATTTTCTCCGTGCATGATGTTTTTGAGATCCATCTATGTTAGTATATTTCAATACTTTGCTCCCCCACTTTTTTTTTCTGAGTCATTCTGTGGCCAGACTATAATTCTTGTATCTGTTCACCTGTGGATGAGTGTTTGGATCGTTTCCAATGTGAATACTATGAATTAAGCAGCTGTGACTATTCCTACACAAATCTTTGCGTGGATCTTATAAGTTTTCACTTCTCTTGGGTAAATACTTAGGAGTGGGACAGATAATAGGTGAACATTTAACTTTATAAGAAACCAACAAACAGTTTCCCAAAGTGGTTGCCCCATCGTGCCCTCCCATCAGCAATGTATAGGGGTTCTGATTGCTCAGGGAGGGGATTTCTTAACCCAGGAGAGACTTCAGCAGTTCTGACCCCAGGTGGAGGGGTTTATTTCAGAGCAGGTCAGAAGGGGAGGAAGTGAAGCCAGAAGTTGAAACTGATCAGGGAGGGAGGCAGGAAGCAGGCAGTGCTGACACGTGCTTGATAACAAACATGTTTTCATGGGATGATAAAACTAGGGGCCTGGGAAGCAGGGTCCAGAGGGTCTCTGATCCTTGGAATTCCAGCCCTAAGGAAGGAAGCAGGAGCCTTGAACGAAGATAAGGCGACAGGTTGGTGACTGCCTGACAAGGAGGGGTCTTTTGGAGGCACAAAAGATGAATACTAGAGGGCTGCTGCTTCTGTCAATCAAACAGGAGGTTGGCCAGAGAGGCAGAGAGGATGGAAAAGCTGCAGGGAGGAGAGCAAGTCTCCAGTAAGCGAGGGACAGTTTCATTCATGCAATCATATTCTCATCCGTAAGCATTTCTCTGGCACCTGTTCAATGCCAGGCCCTGGAATTCCAATGGAGAACAAGGTCAAAGTCGCTTGACACAGGAATCTGAAAAACCATGGGCTAAATGGAAACAGCTTCCCACAAAATACTATAGACTGTATGAGCCTCTTTCTGTGAAGTTCTAGAACAGGTGACACTATTCTAAGGTGGGAAAAAAAGTGAAAACGTGGCCTGGAAGCAGAGGTTGAGGACCGTGAAAGGACTTTCTGGGGCGATGTTCTGTATATTGATGAGTTTGAATTAAACAGGTAAATGCGTTTGTTAAAAGCTCAGAGAAAACACTTGATTGTACATTTCATTCTTCATAATTTTTGTTATTTTTTTAATCAACAAAAATTGTATATCTTTATGGTGCACAACGTGATGTTTTGATACAAGTATACATTGTGGCATGACTAAATCAAACCCGTTAGTTAGCATGTGCATCACCTCACATACTAATTTCTGTGTGTGTGGTGAGACACTTAAAATCTACTCTCTCGGGGTCTGGCCAGTTAGCTTACTTGGTTGGAACGTGGTGTTGATAACACCAAGGTCAAGGGTTCGATCCCCTTACCAGCCAGCCACCAAAAACAAACAAACAAAAAATACTTTCTGGAACATACCAAGTACTGAATAAAAATTTGTTTAAAAAAAATAAGGTACTCTTTTATTAGCAATTTTCAAGTATACAATATATTGTCATTATGATGTACAATAGATCTCATGAATTTATTCCCGCTGTCTAACTGAGATTTTATATCCTTTGACCAAAATCTCCCCAAGCTCCCCACCCTACTCCTAGCCTCTGGTAACCACCCTTTTTTTTTTTTTAATGTAATTTTGGCTCAAAAGAAAAAAAGTAAAGAGAGTGGAAAACAAATGTTGATCTCGGGATGGACTCATGTCTGTAACTTACTTTGAAATGTGTAAAAAAATAAGATGAATTGAAGGATGGTAGAGGGATGGATGGATGGAGAGATTTGTGATAAGGCAAGTGCTGAAATTATTAATTGCCAAATCTAGGGATGCGTGTTCATTCTAAAATGCAATTCTTCTGCATGCTTGAAAGTTACCGTTTCAGGGCTGACCGGCCAGCTCACTTTGGAAAGCGTGGTGCTGGTGACACCAAGTTCATGGGTTTGGATCCTCGTACTGGCCAGCCACCAAAAAAAAAAGTTGTCACTGTGAGATGTCGAGGTTCAGATTGTAGTTGCTGACCTCCTGGGGATCACGGTCTGCTGGGGAGAAGAGGAGGTGTTAAGGACAGATAAAGGTAAGCTCACNAAAGTAAAGAGAGTGGAAAACAAATGTTGATCTCGGGATGGACTCATGTCTGTAACTTACTTTGAAATGTGTAAAAAAATAAGATGAATTGAAGGATGGTAGAGGGATGGATGGATGGAGAGATTTGTGATAAGGCAAGTGCTGAAATTATTAATTGCCAAATCTAGGGATGCGTGTTCATTCTAAAATGCAATTCTTCTGCATGCTTGAAAGTTACCGTTTCAGGGCTGACCGGCCAGCTCACTTTGGAAAGCGTGGTGCTGGTGACACCAAGTTCATGGGTTTGGATCCTCGTACTGGCCAGCCACCAAAAAAAAAAGTTGTCACTGTGAGATGTCGAGGTTCAGATTGTAGTTGCTGACCTCCTGGGGATCACGGTCTGCTGGGGAGAAGAGGAGGTGTTAAGGACAGATAAAGGTAAGCTCACTTGGTGAGGTTGGAGGTGGAAAATTCTGGAAAAGGAACTCCCTCTGCCCCCAACTTCTTCCGTAGGTGGTAGGGTTGGGGAGGGAAAGTCGGGTCTGCCTTGGAATGGCCAAGGGGGGCTTATGATGGGAAGCAGGGGGTGGAGGCAGGGAGTGACACCTCTAGCCACCCACTGACACTTTTCAGCAGGTGACCCCACCAAAAGCCCCCTGAGTGACGTGGTGAGGTTGGAGGTGGAAAATTCTGGAAAAGGAACTCCCTCTGCCCCCAACTTCTTCTGTAGGTGGTAGGGTTGGGGAGGGAAAGTCGGGTCTGCCTTGGAATGGCCAAGGGGGGCTTATGATGGGAAGCAGGGGGTGGAGGCAGGGAGTGGCACCTCTAGCCACCCACTGACACTTTTCAGCAGGTGACCCCACCAAAAGCCCCCTGAGTGACTATATGTCCACCCTCTCTGTGGCTGAGTTAGCAAGTCGGTGGTGACTTTGGGTCCCAGGCAGGGTTTCCTGGATGGACTGGCCCCATTGTCACCCCACTTTCCAAGGAAATAGTCTTGAGACAGACTAGCCAGTTAGTTTCTAGCCTCTCCCCTCTCTCGCAGTGGTGACCTTGGGTCCCAGGCAGGGTTTCCTGGATGGACTGGCCCCATTGTCACCCCACCTTCCAAGGAAATAGTCTTGAGACAGACTAGCCAGTTAGTTTCTAGCCTCTCCCCTCTCTCGCCAACCCCATCCCAGGAAACCCCCTCAGATCCCGAAGCCTTCTTCCCAGGAAGGCTGAGGAGTCTGGGAAGCCCTTGGGGGCTCTCCCAAGCACAGTCTCCTCCAGCCCCTTCCCCACTGGTCTTATCCCCCCAACCCCTATGAGGGCCCAGACTCTCGCCTGTGTCCCCAGAGCCAGACACAGACAGTTCAAATGGACGGACGTGGCAGACACCAAAACAAAGCCCAGAGTTCAAAACCTGGGTTTGCTATTTACTTGTTGTGTGAGCTCAGGCATGGGACTTTGCTTTTCTGAGCCTCAGTTTTTGTATCTGTCAAATGAGAATAAAAATAACAGCATCTACCTATGAGGGTATTGTGGTCAGCTGAATAACGACCCCCTAAAGATGTCCATGTCCTAATCCCTGGAAGCCGTGAATTGATTACCTCACATGGCACAAGAGACTTTGCAGGTGTGGTTAAGAATTTTGAGGTGGGAGATTATCCTGGATTATCCAGATGGCCCAATCACAGGGTCCTTATAAGAGGGAGACAGACACCAAGGTCGAGGGTTCAGATCCCCACACCAGCCAGCCACCAAAAAAAAAAAGAAAAAAAGAGGCAGGAGGGTCAGAGACTGGAAGACGCTGCGCTGCTGGCTTTGCAGACAGAGGAAGGGGCCATGCGCCAAGGGCTGCAGGTGCCTCTAGAAGCTGGGAAAGGGGGACATGGTTCTTCCCCTGGAACCTCCAGGAAGGACCAGCCCTGCCCACGCTTTGACTTCAGCCCAGTGAGATCCATATCGGACTTCTGACCTACAGAACTATGAGATCATAAATTTGGGTTGTTTTAAGCCACTAAATTTGTGGTAATTTCGTGCAGCAGCCATAGGAAACTCACACAGACATGCTGTCTATAAAGCACCATGTGCCAGGCCCTGAGCCATGGGGCTGGGGTCTTGGTGGTGACAATAGAGACCCCACTGCCCTCCTGGAACTCATATTCTAGTGGGGGCAATAAACAAGCCTTTTGGGGGAGGTAATTGATTATGAGAGAGACGTGTTTCGGGACATAGTGCTAAAAAAGCTCCCATTTATTTGGGGGCCTCCCTATATCCAGCACTGTGCTGAATGCTCTATGCACATAACAGCCTCTTCTGGAGCACTTTTCTTAACCCCACTTTACAGATGAGGAAACTGAGGTCCAGAGAGGATAAAGTCACCTGGCAGGGAAGGAGGTGGGGCCGGGACACCCACGGCCTTCTCTTACCCACAGTGAAGGTTACTCAGGGTGGAGCAGTGACAAGGTATGTCCAGAAAGGGGCAACATATCTTCCCCCACTGTCCTGCAGATCCAGGGAACCAGGGCACAGAACTGCAGGAATAAAGTAGAAAAACACACCCTCGTACATCAAAGTCCCTAAGGGGCTGGGGACCCAGGTGCCTGAGGGGGTGTCTGGGGTCCTGGATTCCTAGGTCTACAGGGAGGTAAAGGCCTTAATTCCCGACGGTGGAGTCTGGAGTCCAGGAATTTTGGGTCTCTGAGGGGCTGGGAGCCTGGGGGCCTGGTCTCTGAAGGGCTGGGGGCCAACACGCAGTATCCCATCCTCTCGGAGAACCTCGGGCATTCTCAGAGAGAAATCCCCAAATCTCCCAGGCCAGGCCTGGGCTGTTCTCAGAAGTCCCAGGATGTGCTGGCTCAGCCCCCTTTTCCCTGGCATGTCCTAGGGCCTGGGAGGGAAAGGCAGGGAGAGAAGGGGCAGTGGGACTGGACTCTCTCCTGGAGAGAGGGAAGGGTGTGGATAAGCCCACCTCTGTGTCCCCCTCATCCCGAGGACTCCAGCCACACACACAGCCCCTCTAACCTCTCCCCACCCCCAGCACATGCCCAAACAACAACAGCCCTGGCTCAGGCTCCAGACCCTGAGACTCCAGGAAGGCAGAAGTGTGGATCTGGTGTCTTCTCACTCCACACACCCTTTGCTCTTCCTGTTGACCTGCTTTCCGTGGGCTGCACATGACTGTGGGCTCAGGGCCACCCCCTGGGCCCTCTAGGAAGAGGCCACAGGTCCTGCTCTTGGGTAGCTTCCAGTTCTGGGAGGGGCTGGGGTAAGGGGAGGTGTCCAGAGGACTGTGGGGGCTCAGGGGAGACCCCTAGCCTGGCCTCTGCAGTCAGGGAGGCTTCCATGCAAACTGGCACTCCAGGCAGGGAACTGCCAGGGAAAAGGCCTGGAGGTAGGAGAAAACATGGTGCTGCAGAGAGTTCTGTGGAGTTCAGGTGCTTGGGGAGTCTTGGAGGAAGTGGGTAGGTGTGTCTGGAGAGGCCTGAGGCTGGGCCTGCGTGGGAAGGGCCCTTGAATTCCAGGCTGAGGGGAGCTGGAGCTTTGGGCCCAGAGTAGAATGGAGCCACGGAAGGTTGTAAGCAGGGGGGAAGATGTGGTCAGGTGGCTACTGTGCAGGGAGGGGTGCTGGGGAGATTGGGGGCCTTCCACCATTTGCTCAGGATAAGGGATAGTGGCTGGCTTTGGAGTCATAGAGAGGAAGAGAGAGCGGATCAAAAGGTGGAGGGGGCATGATGACCAGGGAGGAGGTAGGGTGGACACCCTGGGCTCTGGCCTGTGGCCAGGTGGTGATGCTAAGGCAATGCTGAGCTCAGCTTGGGGCAGGGGCCACATCTGGGCTCTCTCTGCCTTGGCCACATTGGCCTCCTCGCTGTTTCTGCAGCAGACCCCATCCAGCACCAGACCCCAGGGCCTTTGCACGTGCTGTTCCCTCTGCCAGGGACACCCTTCCCCCCAGATCTTCACAGGCTGGTTCCTTCATCCCTCTCAGGGGTTCCAGCTCAAATGCGACCCACTCAGAGAGCCTCCTCTGACCACCCTGTTTCAACAGCCCCTTGTCACCCTCCTCTCTTGTGTCTCCATCTGATGTTTGTCTGTCTCCCTGATAGGACATCAAATCTGAGGACAGAGATTGTGTCTGATTACTGCTGTAGCCCGAAGTGCCCATTACAGTGCCAGCCCACCACCTCAAACTGTCCTATAGATTTATGGGTTTAAAACGTTGGCTTCATGCTACAACATGTATGAACTTTGAGGACATTATGCTACGAAATAAACTAGTCACAAAAAGACAAATACTGTGTGATCCCACTCATAGGAGGTCCCTGGAGTCATCAGATCCACAGAGACAGAGAGTAGAGTGGGGGGTGCCAGGGGCTGGGGAGGGGGATGGAGTGAGTGTTTCACGGGGACAGAGTTCCAATCTGGGGAGATGAGAAAGTTCTGGAGGTGATGGTGGTGATGGCTGCACAGCAAGGTGAATGTGCTTAATGCCACTGAGCTTTGCACTTAAAAATGGTTAAGATGGTAAATTTTGTGTTATGTATATTTTACCACAGTTAAAACAACAGAAAAGTCCAGCCCTTTCTCTGCATCTATGAATCATGCTTCGCAGCAGTGGTTCTCAGCCAGGGGTGATGAGAGGCCAGGGATCCTGCTGAACGTCCTAAAATGCACAGGGCAGCCCCCTCCGCCCCCCGCTACCCCACCAACAAGGAATCATCAGTCCTTAAGCTAACAGTGGGGAGGACGAAAAACCCAGTTTAAAGGCACCTCCTCCTGGAAGTCCCCCTGGATTTGACAAACCTACTGCTCTTCCCCCCACTCCACACATGTATCTTCTCTTCTCCCCCTCACAACACCAAGGGAGGTCGAGCAGGTGAGTTGAGCCTGGGGCTGTGTCAGGATGATGCTGGGGTTGGGGTCAGGTTCGGGCAAGCACCAGGCTCTGTCCCGGGTGCTGAGGTTCTGTGATCAGCGCTGTGGGTGTGGCTCCGCCCTGCAGACAGCACCGATTAGTGTTGGGGAATCGCAGCACCGCAGGGGTCCAGGTCGAGCTGAGTTGGGGTTACAGTCAGGGCTGGGTCTGGGACTAGCATTCCAGCTGGGGATCGTATAGGGTCAGCGTTGCTGAACCTCGACTTGTTTGAGTCCAGAGTCAGGAAAAGCTGAGAGCAATGCCCAGCCCTGGACTTGAGGATCCCAAACCTGAAAGAAGAACCCACACCTTCAGATCTGGGGCCCACATCCGTACGATTTCCTGTTTTTCACCCAAAGTGAGCAAAAGACGTGGGTTGACACCGCAGAGGGGAAGAAGGTAAGGGTGGTCAGGTGACTGGGCCATCTGGGCCCCTAAAGCATTCTCTGGTCTGAGTTGAATCTTGGCAGACACCCAGCAGGCTGGGAGCTGTTGAGCCCTGGGAGGACACATGGGGCCAATGGGCACTTGGTGGGCTTGGCCTGGGGCACCTGGGCCAGCAGAGCTCTCAAAAGTTCAGAAACACCAAACTCCATCCCAGCCGTGTCCTGGATCTGGACTTCCAATCTTGTGTCCTCAGCACAGCCCGACTGGACTTATTCCCAGACTTCCTCCTCCTCTTTCCAGTGTTCCTATAGCTGGGACAGCCTGTCTGTCCACCCAGACACCCCAGCAGAGGCCCAGGAGCTGTCCACAGCACTTCCCAATCTCCCACCCCACACCTCACCAGTCACTGAGGCCTGGCTCTTCTCAAACCACCTGCTTCTCCCCACCCCCCCAGCCACTGCCCCAGGCCACCTCTTCTATCCCTGGACCAGGTGATAGCCCCCTTTTAGGGCTCCCCCTGCCTGCCTTGACCCTGGGATAGCCTCCTCCCTGGCCCAGCTCCCATGACAGTCCCCCAGGGTCCCCACCCCCACTGCCCCCCATGACAAACCCCTTAGGGCTCCCACCCCTGCCTTGCCCCCACAACAGCCCTGCTGTACGGCCA